>NW_024043487.1:0-14724 GCF_014851395.1 Micropterus salmoides
AACTCCAGACGCGTATGGTCAACCAGTCCAGTTGCCCTTAACTTTAACCTTCTTTGGATTGTACAGGATCTCTGTGGTGGTGTAGTGGTCTCTTCCATTGTTTTGAAATCGAGGAATTTGGGGTCACTCTGATATTTTAGATTTTGTCCTTGAAGAAAGATGCAAAATAATAACATTTTGACAGAGAAAATATCAGAGACTAACTGTGTTTGGGGATTAGTTATCTTATCAACAGCAGCAAATAACACATAGGAATAGAATTTTTTTTTTGTTAATGATGATGGTGATGACAATAAAGAATATACAGTTATTGTCCCTAAACCATTATATTGTACTTAGTTATTGGTCCATCCTCTTGGATACAAAACTAGCAAAATTGCATAAACATGGTTTTCTAAGCAAAATCAAACAGAAAAAATTTGAACAAACACTACAGAAACAACACCTACTAATAAATGGTGGCAGAGGCTTTGTTTTGCCACTACTACTACTACTTCTTGCTTTTGAATTTGTCATTTAGACATCCTAAGAATTGATCCTAGCAATCATTCACAGCTGACCGATGTCTAGTTAGGACTGGTTGATCCAGACGCACCACATGAAGATGATGACCAGGGCATAACAGGAGATGAGCAGCAGATAGATGCGAAAGAGCAGGTAGTCGAGGACATATCCTACGTGGCACCACTTGTCCTGCAGCTCGTTCTCCTTCTGCAGCTTGGTGAGGTGGTCACGAAGGTCTCCTAGATATTGACAGATCTGTTGCAGCTCAGGCAGAGCAGCTGTACCTGGCAGGAGATCAGCAATAGAAGGGATGACAGTCTACACCGAGTGAGCTGTAACTGTTATAGCTGCTTGACTCAAACTTTCATTCCATGTATTCAGACGTTATATACAGTATACTTATATAAACTCAGTGTGTGTGTGTGTGTGTATAAATTCAAAAAAGCTCAGGTCCTCTGCCAGAGGCACAGTTTCAGCATTCTGTGCAGTCTCTTAGCTGTTCCTAGTACTGCACTCTTGGCTGGAGTCACTCTCCCAGTTTGGGTGTCACAGCCCCCAGGGCTCTGATTACCACTGGCACCGCTGTTGCTTTTACTCTCCACATCCTTTTCGAAAAGTGTTCAACTGATGATTCACTGTTATAGGCATGTCATTATTATTATTTCTGTGTTTATATATAACCTCCAGTATTTTCAAGGTCAGGCCACTGGGCAGCTCCAGTTGGCAAAGTAATGTTTGTCATTTAAATCTGTTTAATTACCTCCGGTGCTGGCTGGGTGCTGGTCAGGTGTCTGGCTTGCTGGTTGGATGATCCACGGCCCTGAAACACCATTTGAGCTGTCAGTTTTATCCTTCTGTGGTATAGACAGGGGCTGGACATCCTCCGACCATCGGTAGCAGATGAGGTTGGCGATGTATTTGAGCACAACCACCCTTATCCAGTGTGGGACCTCTTGATATTTCATGGAGCTGTGGTGGAGGACATTGGTAATGACGACTGTCTCCAGTAGACTGATGACCATGAGGGCCAGACACACAGAGAAATAGATACCTAGTTTGAAGGATAGATTGAGAGATCAAAGGGTACACATTAAACATGTCAAATGGAAAACTTATTTCCTCAGTACCAGAAGACAGCCATAATGTATCTGCAGGGAGCAGATAGAGTTGTTGGTCAGTTCAATTTACTCAGTGACTCAGTCTCAGTCTTTTACAAATTTCTCAGATTTCCAGCTTTCAAAACTCACGTTCAAGAACATAATACAGTATAAAAAATATTGTATTGCCTCACCAGCAAAAGTGTGAAGACTCTGTTTTAATTAATTTGCTTACCTATCTGTATTGTCAAAATGGAATTTTTAGTATTTGTGTTCATTGAAAGTCACCATCGATCAAGGGCATGGGTCACTTTAACAACTCAGTTATTTAACAGATTCTTATTTTTAATCATTTGTGTTGCACCTGTGTGGGATGCATGGGAAAATCTAGTTTCCTTCTCTATGATGGAGCATGTGCACAAGACGTGATGTGTTGATGTATTACAAAAAATTAACTACTGTATGCTGTTTTGTAGTGTATTATTGTAGCATGGCAGACCTAGTCCTGCAAAATGTCTCTGGCCCTTTCAGCAGTCCATAAAAAGTAATTACATTTCTGTGGTCCCAAATAAGAAAACAATAATAGTTATGCAGCACAATAATTTAAGTATGTATGTTTTGGTGCTACCTTTACTCATTGTGGTGACTCCAAGTAGCACTGTGTCAAAAGATTACTTCTTTTTTAATTGACAGGTACAGCATCTACTGCAGAAATCTAAAGTGAAAGACCCCATGTGTGGTTTCAATTCATAATTTCTAAAAATTGTTTACCATATTGATAAAACTAAATAGGTTCAAAATATATTACACTGTATGTTCTTTATAATTAATTTGTAGTTCCCACCATTGTGTTGAGAACAGAATACCAGAATTACTTGGGTCATGACAATTTTGGGATGTAAAAATTGATATGCTGACCATTTTCATTCTGACTATTTGATTACTTTCAGTTATTTGTATCTATGTTAATTGGTAGTTGCATTGTCAGATAGTTAGACAGTTATATAGTTTGGCAAAATCACAAAAGCAAAGGGGAAAAACTTAAAACTGCGTTAATAGATTTTTTGGCCACTTTGGGGCAACAGAAAACACAACACTGCAAATTATCACCTGATAGACTTATAATATCTAACATGTTGGCAAACAGACTTTTTACACATTTACATACATGTGCGATGTCTTTCAAATTCCACACAGTCATTTGATAATATTGGTTAAATGAAAACATGATAAGTGCAGCTTTAAGAAAACGGCTTGTGGTGGGGGTCACCACTTCTGACCTATGATGGGCGTGCCGTTTGCTGTGCTGGGCAGCAGGTTGTTCATGATGAGCAGGAAGACGGTGTAGCCCAGGATGAGGGTCATCTTAAAGGTGGCGCGGTCGACACTATGGGGGGGCAGGTAGAAGGACAGGATGTCGATGAGCATGAGGAAGGAGCTGGGGATCAGCAGGTTGACCACGTAGAGAATTGGCCGGCGTTTTATGACCACCTAGTGAACAAGAGTCAGTTTGAAGAATCTCAACACATTTACTGTACAGGACATCAATAATAATAACCTTCATCTAACAAAGTTCATGGTAGACTACTTATCATAACATATAACAAACTATCTTTACTATCTAAGGAGGGAAATGTAAATGTAAATACTCCGTATTTGTATAGCTCCTGTCTAGTGTTTTTGCGACCCAGCATTTACACTATATTGCATTGAGCATTCACAGGCATTCATACTCTGTGGAATTTTCAATTCTTTCAATTAACGGGCAACCCGCTGTACCTCCTGAGCCACCGCCAATATATAGGCTAAGATAACATGTAACAAATGTAATACATGCACTAAGTTAAAAAGAGTACTAATTAACAGTAATAATTCTTGAGGAAACATTTGTACTTTGTATTGTTAGTTCTGTGTTAAATATAATATATAAAATGATATTTTGGTCCTTTGTAGCAGAAACAAGTTGTGACACAACATATCATCACCTTTTAAGTTACGGCAAACTTGTTAGCAAACAGTTTGCACATGTAGTAATTATGGACAACATTATCATTTATTTGAATGTAAGACCAATATTAATCTTCTTTAGCTGCTAAAGTCTCCAATATGATATTTATATATATATATATATATTTATATATAAATAATGTGTGTGTGTGTGTGTGAGAGTAGTTGCTGATTTAGATGATAATGCTCCAGTGTCTCCTCTAGGATTTTTTTCAGCAGCAGGGGCAGGCCAATCTGTCTTATAGTCAGATGTTTTGCATACAGCTGTTAAATTTGCAGATGTAAGAATAGTAAACTCAGGGGTTTTCCTCACCCAGAAGGTGATGATGTCCAACTCATCAACCCCAAACTGGAGGATGGAGGTCTCCCCCAGTATGTCCACCAGCTCCCACTCTCCACTGGCTTCCAGGTAACGCTTTGAGTTTTCAGACATCTCCTTAAAGGTCAGGGCCGGACTCACCCTCAAGTCCTTTACTGTGAGAGAAAGAGCTATTAGTGTGCAGAATTATTAGGCAACTAAATTACAAAAATAATTCCTATCAAATGACTTAATTCTCAATTCTTAGAGTAAGTGTAACAACATAAAATGATAATTAAATAACAATTTTGGCCTTTCTTCCTCTTCCTGTGCCACTGCTTGAAAAAAATGATCTACCAGAAACTGGCAGTAGGTTTGGGAGTCAAGTTTCAGTCCATCTTTAACCTAAAAAGGTCCAACTATCTCATCCTTAATGATAGCTGCCCATACCAGTAGACCTCCTCGACCCCGAAGTCAAAGTGGTGCCCTGTGTCCATCAGTGATCCAACAATTGGTAAGAAAGAGGCGTGGTCCTGTTTCTGAACTTTAGTTACATTACTGCATTTAACTCTCGTTTTTGGCCCATTTTACCAGAGGTAATGAAGGTACAAGGTAAATGAATAACAAAATAATAAAGCTGCCTAATCATTATGCACACCTTGATACAAGGTGTGAGTCACTTTCACCACACCCTCCCCCATTACACAAATACTGTACATATCACCTGAAAATGATTAATTCCAATGAGCATTCAAGTTTACAGTTGGTACGGAAAGTATTCAGACCCCTTTAAATTTTTCACTCTTTGTTTCATTGCAGCCATTTTCCAAAAATCAAAAAAGTTCATTTTATTTCTCAGTAATGTACACTCAGCACCCCATCTTGACAGAAAAAAACAGAAATGTAGAAATTTTTGCAAATGTATAAAAAAAAAACCCTGAAATATCACATGGTCATAAGTATTCAGACCCTTTGCCGTGACACTCATATTTAACTCAGGTGGTTCTACACCTTCATTTGAGTCCAGCTGTGTTTGATTATACTGATTGGACTTGATTAGGAAAGCCACACACCTGTCTATATAAGACCTTACAGCTCACAGTGCATGTCAGAGCAAATGAGAATCATGAGGTCAAAGGAACTGCCTGAAGAGCTCAGAGACAGAATTGTGGCAAGGCACAGATCTGGCCAAGGTTAAATTTCTGCTGCACTTAAGGTTCCTAAGAGCACAGTGGCCTCCATAATCCTCAAATGGAAGACGTTTGGGACGACAAGAACCCTTCCTAGAGCTGGCCGTCCGGCCAAACTGAGCTATCGGGGGAGAAGAGCCTTGGTGAGAGAGGTAAAGAAAAACCCAAAGGTCACTGTGGCTGAGCTCCAGAGATGCAGTCGGGAGATGGGAGAAAGTTGTAGTAAGTCAACCATCACTGCAGCAATCCACCAGTCGGGGCTTTATGGCAGAGTGGCCCGACGGAAGCCTCTCCTCAGTGCAAGACACATGAAAGCCTGCATGGAGTTTGCTAAAAAACACCTGAAGGACTCCAAGATGGTGATAAATAAGATCCTCTGGTCTGATGAGACCAAGATAGAACTTTTTGGCCTTAATTCTAAGCGGTATGTGTGGAGAAAACCAGGCACTGCTCATCACCTGTCCAATGCAGTCTCAACAGTGAAGCATGGTGGTGGCAGCATCATGCTGTGGGGGTGTTTTTCAGCTGCAGGGACAGGACGACTGGTTGCAATCGAGGGAAAGATGAATGCGGCCAAGTACAGGGATATCCTGGACGAAAACCTTTTCCAGAGTGCTCTGGACCTCAGACTGGGCCGAAGGTTTACCTTCCAACAAGACAATGACCCTAAGCACAAAATAACGAAGGAGTGGCTTCACAACAACTCCGTGGCTGTTCTTGAATGGCCCAGCCAGAGCCCTGACTTAAACCCAATTGAGAATCTCTGGAGAGACCTGAAAATGGCTGTCCACCAACGTTTACCATCCAACCTGACAGAACTGGAGAGGATCTGCAAGGAGGAATGGCAGAGGAAACCCAAATCCAGATGTGAAAAACTTGTTGCATCTTTCCCAAAACGACTCATGGCTGTATTAGATCAAAAGGGTGCTTCTACTAAATACTGAGCAAAGGGTCTGAATACTTATGACCATGTGATATTTCAGTTTAGCAAAAATTTCTACATTTCTGTTTTTTTCAGTCAAGATGGGGTGCTGAGTGTACATTACTGAGAAATAAAATGAACTTTTTTGATTTTTGGAAAATGGCTGCAATGAAACAAAGAGTGAAAAATTTAAAGGGGTCTGAATACTTTCCGTACCCACTGTATGTGGTTTGGAGAAATTGTGCATAGAAATAATAATCGGAATCGGAATACTTACTTGCCTAATAATTGTGCACTCAGTGTTAAGCGTAGCGAATGACTTGGTGAGTTTATGACTGTGTAAATGTCTTACTGGTGTGCATGTAGGAGCCAAATGTAAATGTGCAATTCTGCACGTCAAAAGGAAAGCTGAAGATCTCCAGGTTGCAGGCTGAGACAAGCCTAAGCATCCGGTCCCAGCGGATGCGACCTGTGTAGTTCAAGTAGACGTAAGGACACGCTTGGGAAACATCATCATCCACACTGGGAGGGTTGAATGTGGAGAAGTCAGGATGAAGTTAAAAAAATAAACAGAAACACAGTGACAGAAGAGATGAATGAGATGGTTAATTCAATGAGACTCCATGGGGAAACAAACAGAAGTAAAATCACTTTCACAATTCATACAATTTTTCTGCTCCCTCAACTTCGCATGGTGAATTTTAAAACATGTTTAACTAGAGCCGTCTTTCTCAACTGGGGCGCATCGAGCCACTTAAAGGGGTCATGGATTTTGAGCGGTCCTTAAGTTGCATAAATATGATTCATGTGGTGACAAAAAAAAAACAAAAGTGCTCTGATGCAAGCAACGCTATTTTGCTAACCTGGGGTGCAGCTTTTGCATTTTTTGGCTTCTGAATGGACCACTGAATTAGGGGGTGAGTACAAAACTCTCAACAATCCATCAAAAAGGAACAAAAGCTTTTACAGTTGGAGAACTTACAACTCATACACAATGATGTCCGGAGACCAGAGCCGACTCACAGGGAGAGAAATCCTGGTGACGCCGTCACACTCATCAGGGTCCCAAACTAGGAACTCATGGTGCCAGTACTGCAGTTAATTAGTCATCAATGTTAAACTTGCAATAGAAAACCACAATGTCTGCTTGTATTTTAATCTCTAAAGCGGTTCCTGCTGTGGTTACAGACACATGATACATATGTATCGGATTCCATAAAATTTATTGAAAGTCTATTATTTCTTTCCATGCTACTTACCAGTCTCAGCCATAAGAAAGTAGTGAGTATCTGTGTTTTTTCATTCTGAAATACAGTAAACAACAAGTAAACCTCACGTGAAGCTGATTGGTACCTCTTAGACCAGGTTAGAGTTAAGTCAAAAATGCAATGATTAATAACAATACATAATGTCACATGAATTCAAGTGATGCATGCACATATTTTGACAATTTTATTAGAGCCAACATATGTTGATCTACATTTAAATTGCCTGACATTCCCTATGTCAGCTATAGTGGAGGTTCTGAATCTGGATTCAGGTGCTCTTTGTATTTTTCTTAGATTGCTAATCGATGAACTCACCACCCCCAGGACAGCATACAGAGTGAAGGAGATGTTGGTTATGGTGGGATTGCTGAGGTTCACTGCTGGCCTGAAGGATTGTAGGTCAAACACAGCCTGCATGGATTCATAGGTTGGACCACTGTGGCCTTGTTTGCAGGACAGTTTACTAAAACATAGAGACACTGACGATAGAGAAAGTTTATAAAACACTTTATTTTTGCATTTATTACATCTTAATTGCACTTTTAAACAATTAAACTTTCCCATTATCAATGAAAATGAAGAGCTGTTTTCTAAATATAAAGCTATACTAAACAAACAAAATGCTGTACTTTTCATTTACCGGTTTGCTTACAAACAAGGTTACTACACAGATTATTATAAATCTGGAAATCATAATTATTTGGACATGGAACAAAAAAGAGCTTTCAATAGTCATGTTTCATTAAACTGGAAGCCAAAAATCTTGAGTAATTATTATTATTATATATATTATTGAGTAATATTATCTTGATATGATTTCACATGGCACAGCTAATACTGTAAGATAGTAGATGACATCCTTTAATTACTTCAACATGTTCTTCTTATCATAATTTACAACTCAAATTACCTAAAATATTCCTTTATTTTGAATTCAACACAAAACATAATTGATCACAAATTTGTAATACAGTGGATTGATACTTGATAGAAGAATGTTTTCAGGGTTTGTTCTTCATTTATACATGCTTACATACAATAATAGTATATAAAGATTTGCTAGAGTGCTAGATCATTGGAGTGTTACAATACAGTCTGACTGTACAATAACTAATACTAAAATAATAACAGTGCTGCTATTCACATGAGTAGCAAGAGGGATGTTCAGTTGCAGAGCTAAACATGCATTAGTCTGGAAAACAAAATGCATACATAACAAAAAGCAATAAAGTAGTGAATAAAAATAGGTTATCATTACCTGAATTTAAGAGTAAACTTGAGATGATGCAGATGCTCTGCTGAGACAGACTCATGGTGGATGTTTCTGATGAACCAAATATCCTCCACAACCACCAATCTAATTGTGTGTAAAGCAAAGATAGTTCCTACTGCAGTGTAAATGCACACACACACATTTGTCTTTGTCACTTAGCAGGATGTAGAAATTAATTCTCTGGAGACTTCCCCTAACTCTAACCACAACCACTACATGCCCAACTCCAGCCCAACCCATAGCATAACTACATGCAGACTATAACTCTTCAAATGAAGACAACACAGGACCAATTAAAATAGGTATATATATTTTTGCCCCATTAACTATTAAATGTATGTTTTTTTCTTTCAGTACTAACCTCAAGTTCAAACTTTTATATCACAAACACGTTTACAGGCAGAATATGTCCTGTGTTTGTGTGTGTGTATGTGTATATATGTGTGTATATATGTATGTATGTATATATATATATATAAGATATAGATATAGATATAGATATAAGTGAAAAAAGATAAAAAATAAGATAAGATAATAAGATAAATAAAAAATAGATAAAAATGAACAGAAATGAAAAACACAGAACTGTGTTATTGCCAGATCATAAGCACATACAGGACATGTTGTTTTACACCTCTGGTAACAACTCGTTACTATTTTTTTTTTCAGCACCTACACGTCCAAATGGGAGTTACAATCTGAATGAAGGTGTTATTGGAGCAAAACAACTAAGCACCTGTGACAGTGGAATTTGTAGTTGTAGAAAATAGTCACATATGTGTATCAGTAATTTTGAAGTCACAGAGAAGAAATGCTTTTAGGAGCTGCAAACCCACAAAAACAACATTTACTTCTTGCTGATGTACAAATCCTATGCTACAAATTACAAATTAATAAACTCATACACTCACATTTTTGCTATACTTGTGGCAGTGAAGGTGGTGCAAAACACATTCACACACCGGTATCAAGAAGTTTGAAGTCACTGACAAAACTTGCACATCCACAAATGAATATGTGAATTCATGCAATGAGAGTTGCTCACCTGTAGGATATTCTCTCATAAATGATTAGTTTTCTTCTTTGAGCACAAACACAAGGCAAAAACTACAACTGCTTGAATTTACTGCTACTAAGTCTCAAATATTGTTTTTTTTCTCATAATTGACAAGATCTACGCACTCTCAATATACCAATCAGATGAGGCCACTGCTTAACTGTGATTAGTCAGGATGATGCCAAGGGAAGCCAGCCGCTGTCTGGCTTCATGCCAAACAAATCACAGCATGCGATCAACGTCATTCAGATGAAATAACGGGAGCTGTTAGCAGCTTTAGCTGGTGCAGTTATGGAGGGTGGAGATTTGGAGTTTTTAGTTATAATTAGAGATGCAAATTATCAATTAATTCATTAATCATTAGTTGATTGACCTTATCGACTGATTAATGATTAACTGATAAGCGGCTATTTTCAATCAATAGTGTCTTTAACATAAATAACAAAATATTGCTTATATACTGAGTAAAAATGCATGTTATATTGCTCTATTGATGTTTTATTGTAGTTTAAGTGTTTGACCAACCTGCCAGCAGCTGCAATTACTCGGTTGACACCAGCAGCAGCGAATCCGTTGTTGACGGCCAGATTTAAAGTATGTGCAAAGCAAGAAACTGATTTCCAACTGACTCGTGCGGGGTTGTTTGCTGAGACGATGTTCCGAGCGTTGTCATGCACACAGGCTATTACATGCCCGGGGAGTCCCCATGACTCCACAGCCTGGTTGAGTTTGTCAGCTAAATTATCAGCTATATGTCTCTCTGAGAGGCTCTCCGTGAGAAGGACTGCTGACTTTACCTGCCAGTCGTTTTCAGTGTAGGACAAGTGATTGTAATGTAGCTTTCTGAAGTCAGTGACGTCCAACAATCTGTCGTCAGAGCCACATTAGCCGCGGCTAACTGTGTTTTTAGCTCAGCCTTCTCGTTTTTGTAGCGTGTTTCCAAGTGGGTAGTTCGAGAAGGGATATTATATCCTGGCTCCATGAAGTGTATTAACTCCGAAATCCCTCACCATCAGTGGTGCTAACTGGCATCATATCTTTTTCGATCATGCCGCAAATCCTCTGAGTAATGCCCTCCGCTTTCCTGTGGTCACATACTCGCCTTCCCACCAAAGCAGCGATTGTAGGTTGTGAACGCGACAGACTTCCTCCCTGCAACACGGCTGTATGCAAGTTATGAAGGTGGTATCTTAGCAAACTCGTAGAGCTGTTGTACTTAATCGTAGAACCGCAAAGTTTGCATTGAGAGTCTTTGTCATCATCAATTAATTTGAAATGCTTCCACACTCCACTCCGTTTTGACCGCCTCATGTTTGGTTTCTTTTTTCCGCCCCCAATTTGGTGTCGGGTCTCTCGCCGCCTGCGAGAATCTTGTGTAACGTTCGCATTGTTCAATTAGCCAACAATTAATTTAATTTAATCGAGCAAATTCTTGTAATGACAAGTAATCGATAATCGATTAACCGTTTACATTCCTAGTTATAATTAATAGTTTTACTAAACTACTACTACAGCAGCAATTTAAGATTAAATCTGACGGAAGACCAACGCCAAAACTGGAGCTGGGCGTGGAGAGAAAAAGGGGGTTTTGGACGTTCAATGAGGAAAACTATATCCGTACAGTGTAGCGCCAAACTTCAACTGATCCTATTATTGCGGAGGACAAAAAGCCAGTGGGAAATTTTATAACTTGGTTATTGATCACTTCGCCATCATGACAGACAGGAGAATGCCCTTCCTTTTCAAATAGGGTGAGTGAAATGACACCTCCTTCTCTCTCTGAACTTAACTGAACTGCAGCTATTTGTGCGATTCTTAATGTGGTCATATTGTTTGTTTTGTTTGCTTGCCTGAATTTAGCTGTGAATGAATAGTCAGTTGAAGTAACCTTATTGTTTTTACTATGGTTGTGTACGCATAGATAATGAGCACCACAGACAGCACCTGCCACAGGGCACTGGGCCAGGTTAGGCTACCTGAATAATAGTTTTTACTCTGTTGGTCGGGTATTCGGTTGTTAGTCTTCAGTGATATTGTGAACATTTGGCCAAGCATTAAGAAGTATCTAGGCCTATTTGATACATGCACCACTGCTACTATGCAAATGTCTTCAATCGTCTTCTGATTGAGCTTGTGAATGCTTCTTTTATTCTTAACCTGCACCATAAGCCACGGGCTATGTATGCTATTTGGGGTGAGAGAGAGTGAGCGAGAGAGAGCGCAAGTCTCGATAAATGCAACTTTCAGCGTGTGTATTGATAACAGATAGTGCGCATCTTTAAAGTTTGATTAAATTTTTTTTTAAATTATACCCTGCACTGTAATAGCACAATGCATTAGATAATTGCCCTCCAAAAAGGACATCCCCTCTGACTTGGCTTTACCCCACCCCATGCCACTGATCATTTTACCAATCCAGTTGATATGAAACCACGCCCACTTCCGTATGACGAAAGCCTCAATGGTATACAATGGCTAGTAGCTTGGAAAATAACGACATGGGGCACTGAAATTTGATGTTTAGTTTACTGTTCAGACTGTTGACTAATGGGAAAACTTAGTGGTCATAATATACTAATTTTCAGGTTAATAATTTCATTTAGGAGTTGTACCAGAACAGGTTTGCATGGTTCCATTTTTTTTCGACATGCTGCACATTGCTGCAGCACCTCTTTTCACCCTGTGTGTTTCACTGAGCTACCAAGGGAAAATCTCACTTCTATAAGATTTTTGGTGGGATTATGCGCAGTACCTAGGTAACTACTAGGCAATCAGAAGCAGAGTAGCGCAGGTCCTGGCAAACAAGGAAGTGTGATCCAAAACAAAGCCGCTCCAGCTAGTAAACACAGTTTTGGTTCAGCCATTTATGATCCCGAAACACAGGCAGAACATCCCGAACCAGCTGGACTGACTGGACAGACTGGAGCAAGATGTTGCCCCTCATCCTGTTTTAATGAAGTAAGGGTCATTTCCCCAGACTTCAGTCTGAAAAGAGGCTAAAATAATCAGTGACACATCCCTACAATGGGACAATTCAAACCCCATAAACTGTTACCTAACAGGTGTTAAAATCTGTAGGTTGGACTTTCCAATCAAGAGTTTGAAACAACAGGCACTTGAAACTTTTGTCTTTTGTAGCCTCACTTTACTGATAAAACAGGTGTATTTTTCATATAAGGCATACATCACATCCACTGATAAAATGAGAAATATCTCTCAACAAATATCAATTTTCCCTTTTACTAGCTTGCACACTGCGGCCTTCAGTTAACTAAACCATCACAGTGCCATGATGGCAAGAAAGTGTGTAAAGATAACTATAAAGTTGTCTTTGCACATTTTAGGTGGCAAATACATCAATGAGGTAAAAACTATTTTTTGTTATTGAAGTTGTAACCATGCTAGCAGAGAAGGGCAGGTCTTAAGAAACAAGGTAGTGTGATCCAAATCAAAGCTGCTTCAGACTGCAACCGTAACCTAGCAGATGGTATAATGGTGCGTTCCATTTACCTCGGAAGTCGGAGGTTGATGGCGTTCCGGTTAACAAGTCAGAAAACCTCACTCAGCCAGCCGTTGTTTACAACTAGCCAGGTTAGCTATTGATATGCTGGTTGATTAAAAAAAACGCATTGTGCGGTATTTACTCAACACTGTAGCAACATGACCACATACAGCTATTGGACAGCACTTTGTGTACGAACATTTCTATGAGATACAAGTACACAGAAGTGCTAATAAACAGTATAAACTAGAGCTTTCACTAACTGTTGATACCACGACAGTCACGAAGTCCGGGTAGTGCGATTCTCCCGACTTCCGGGGCCTTTCCGAAACTAGACCCTCGCCACTTCCACTCCGACACGGAGTGAACTCTGGTCAATGGCATCCTCCAGGCCAAATCAATCTCCCTAACCCACATAGGGTTTAAATACAGCGACAACTTTCGGACGAACTACCCTCTCTCCCCAGCATAAATAGGATCTGATGTTACCGCTACACTCACTGCTATAATACGTGTATCAAATAAACAACAGTGGTATTAAGATTTAGGATTGATGTTGAGGAAAAGTGTGTTTTTTGCAATAACAAAACTGAAAGCATTTGTCATTCATTTTGTGTTTGTGTCGAATATTTCTTTAAAAACATGACTTTATATATTTACGAAAAAAAATATTATATTCTTTTATGAAAAGATTGATATTCATTGTAAAGAAAAGCCTATTTATTTGAACCTCTTTAACTTAGCCTATATGAAAAATGTTACATTCACAAATACAACATTTCAATATAAATCATATGGGCTACGTTGTTAACCTGTGAATGGTGACATGACAAAGTTATTGTAGTTTCGAAAAAAAAAATTGTTAACCGGCAAAGTCACACGGAACGCAAATTGAAAGAAAGGTCCCCCATCGTGTTACGGAATCCCCGAAGTCGGGATTCCGACTTAAGGGGGCGTTCCCTTTGAACTCGGAAATTCCAACTTCCCATGTCAAATGGAACGCACCATAAGTCCACAACCACACATCATTGTTCCACATCTTACCATAAACCACTACAAAAACAACCATATTTCAACTCAATTTTACATAAAAATTGGCCAAACAATTTGAACATTTGCTCAGTTGCTTTCACATCAGGTGTAACATTAGCATTATAGTTATAACTTTAGCTGTGTTAGCCAACGTTTACAACAACTCAGCACTTGAACAGTCTGTGAATTTACATTGCCGTGTTTATTTTAAATATAATTCACAACCAATAAAGCATATTTACAGGTTGTGATTGTGAATTTCCAGGCCCAAACAGAGTTGGAGTTGCACCGTCTTTTAGGTTAAACGTTGAACTGTTGCCGGTGTTCTGATGATCTATGCTGCCTTGCTGAAAAATGCTACCATAGCGCAAATCAATAGACTCAACTCTACTCGGCCCTGCTCCGTTTTCCATTGCAGATAGTACCCAGAGATAGTACGTAGCTTCGTCATAGCGACGCCACACACAACTGCCGTGATGTAATGTTCAATGCGATACCTACACCAGCGATCCACACAGATTTCTCTTTTTGAAGTTAAGACGTTTCAACATTCCTCAGAATGTAAAGACAGATA
>NW_024043488.1:0-7251 GCF_014851395.1 Micropterus salmoides
CAGACTTCTCAAAGACAGTTTTTTGTTAACTGTGTTTTACCTCTGTAGGACAGCTTGTTCTGCATGGTGGCAGTTTTTGGAAGCTATTACTACTGAAGACAAGAAGGTGGATGACAGAGAATTCTTTCAGATGAAAAGATGTGAGGTGAACATCCAAACGAGACTGCTCAGCGTCAGCATTTCGGGTCCATCTGAAGTAACTGTGAATGGATTTGCTAAATCTTGAGATCAACAGAGATGACATCCATTGTAAAAGTGATGGATCTGTGCTGATACTGTAGTGATTTTAAAATGAGGGATTTCACCAGGTTTTTCCTGACAAAATGATTATTAAAGACTCAAATAATAACTAAAAATACTAAATACTTTGACAGATATCATGTTTTACCTTGAAATATGTCATTCTTGAGTCCTTAAATGTCACCAAACATGTCCTCAAAGGTGGTGAGAAGTTTGACGTTAGTGTGGGTGTGGGAATCCTCAGTGTATTCATGAGATGCTATGTTTACTAGAGAAGGCAGCTGATTTTCACATCATCAGGGAAAATGTCAAAAGTTACCACATTTTCCTTGACTTTATAAGATAAATCCTTAAAATATTGACCACTTAATTACCAATAGATTCAAATACCTCCACGAATATTTCCGAAAACATTATAATGTGTGCTTAGCAGACCTGCTAGATTAGCAGATTGCTTGAGATCACACACATTACAAGCTTTATGGACGACTGCAGCAGCAGGAGTACTTTTAGCTGCACAGTAAGGCAACTGAATATAATTCAGTACAATCCGTATTTGCACTACACTTTACATGCTTGATGTATTTGTCTCAACATCATGACATGATCATTTCTAAAAGTTGTAAATATACAGTAATTGAACAGGAAAGACTTTACTAGAAATCTGACCATTGTCAAGTGTATCACCGCCTTTATGATTGTAAACCTCATTCTGCCTCCAGTTATGCTTTGACTGAAGTCCTTGCACTGTAAATATTAAATCAACCCTTAGTTGACACCATGACTTTGTTGTCTCTTAATGTGGGCATCCTATTCAGCAGTAAACAATTATCTAACACAGAAGTGATGTAGCTTGGCATTTTGAAGACTGTAACAACATAAAAAATTCTTTCTATATCAGATATCCAATAATATAATTTGAAAAGGTTTGCCTACTGTTATCATATAAGAAGTTTTTTATATACACTGTATACACTACCGTAACATTACAAAAATCAAAAAATTATTATCACATTGAGCATTTGTAGAAAAACTAAAAACAAATCAAACCACCACCGAAAATATTTTAAACCTTTGCACTGTATTATACGGTTCATTGTTGGATTTTTGCAAGTGTAAAATGAACAGAATTGAATTTGGATAAAACAGGAATAGGCACTGTTCTCCCAAAGCAAAGACATAAAGTAATAACCTTCTTTTAATTACAAAATGAAAAGAGGTTGGTTATCTTGGTTAAAACAAACAAAAAAACATTGGCACTAACAATGCACATCACTAAACCATGATTCCACTTGTTTATTTTAACTAAAATATCACAACTAATTTGACATTATAAAAATGCACATTTTCACATAATGTGCTACAGGACTTATGCCTGCATGAAAATGAGGATAGATATCTGTTTTGATTGGATGATTGTACACTTTTTTACAATGTTAATACAATAGCGTTGACTTTATACGTGGAGGTTGTTTTGCTTCATACATGCATGGGACTCATTTAGGATTAGAATGCAAACACTGGCTACCATATGTCAATAGTAAAACGGATTTCAAAAGCATTGAACTCTTTTAGTGGGTCATAAGGGATGAGAGCCAGTGACATAAGCTGGTTGTATGTCACTGGCCCTGGGTTGCCCTCATCCTGGAGCCTTCTTGATGAAAAATAGCTGAAGAGTCAACTGATTTGCTGCTATCAAGGGATTTCTGTGTTGCTACATGTACTGAAGTCATGATGGAGAAAGCAGCTTCCTCCAAATTCTCAAAAATCACAATCAGTCTCTCTCAGACGCACGAGAAGAGATTCCGCTTAGGGGTGCTGCACAGTATAAATGCGCACATGACACGACTGTGTGTGGGCACGCACTTGCACACTTTCCCTCAACACAGAGTGGTTACAAGCATGGTCATATGAGGTTACCGACCTTTGTAATTATATGTATTTATAAATAAAATCTTTCGAATAAAAACATTGATAACACAATCAATTTAAATGAAGGCTATGCGGGCGCAGCTGATTACACCGTTGCTACCCTCATTTCAACTTGAAAAACTTTTCCACGCTCAGTGTCTACACTTAGCACAAACCTGCTGTATTTTATATTGTCACATTGTTCCCATTTGACAAGAGACATGCTGGAAACCTTTTGTTAAAATAGCATCACTAAGAGGTGCTTCACATTACTGGATCTTTGGAGTACACCAGATGGCCAGTAACAGCCCATCAAACTGTAAGCCATCACAAAGCACCAAAAGATAACACAGTTTGACCATACGAATAAATATTAGTGAATGACAAAGAAACACATATTCGATCACTTTAAACAGAATATTAAATCACATGCACAGCTTTTAGGTTGGCTTAACATTTGTACGTTGTTATGTCAACACAATTTTGAAATACAATACAAGCTCTGGTGACTGAAATATATTCTATTGACTGAAATGTTATCATTGTTAAAACTTAATTTCACTTCTGTTTTTGTGTGTTTTGCTCGTGATAGTTGATAGTCTGTCTTCCTTTAGGAAGCCATCAGGACTTAAATAGTTGTTTTTGGGCTGCTGGCAAAGACTATAAACCGCGATATTCTGTTCACACAAGGCACTTTCCCTTTAACTACAGTATTTGTAACTATTGCCAGTTATCTGTCTAACAAAGATAACTGAATCTAAGTGAAACGTTTGCCAACTCTTCTCCCCTGTAATTTGTTGGTGAAATTGAGATGTCGGTCTTCAATTAGACAGGAAGTCATTATCAGATGTTGCTGTGTTTTTGTAATTACTCTTGAGCCTCTTCCATTCATTTCAGCAAACCGTCCCCCAGCTGGAAAACTAGATGCTTTTCAGACTATATATAAAGACTAATGAGACGGATGTGAGCAGCTGAAGTGATCAAGCGTAGCTGAATCAATTAGTCAAATGACTCAAACTGTGATTACATATACATGCCAAAGTAGGTTTTGCCCTGCTATTTCTGGTTATAAAGTACAGCTAAGTTGTGAATTAACTTCTAGAATCTCAAATACATCACTCATATCCTCTGGCCATTGTAATTTCTTCCAATATTATAATAAATAGCATAGTATTAGTATTATAGTCATAGTTTGTCATACACATTGCTACATATTATCTTTTGCTGCAAAACCACATCAGTAAGTATTTACCTAAATGGATCATAATTTTGAATCGTAATTTTGAAGGCTGACTATTTGGACAAATAGTTCCTCTTGAGGAGTTTGAGGTGGAATCACTTCCAAATAAGATGAAAAACAGCAACTAGACAAAAAAAACAGAGACGTCACGGTGTTGTATGCCTATATATCCCCTGAGCCGCATGTGCCTTATGCATTGTTCAGTGTTTGTTCCTTTTTTGTTATGTGAACATAAATTAAAGTATTAATACGTGATTACAAGTGACAGAAGAGACATAGTTCATTTAATATTTATTTATAGAATTTACTGTACCGTATGTTTACATCTTGTTTGCTCATTGAAGCTTCTACTGTTTTGACACATCTCATTCTCGCTAATCATCTTCCAGCTGATGAAACAAAACAGACTTCTTATGGAACTGAGTGGACATCAAACAAATTACCTGAACTACTCTGAGAGTTATTTCAATATGTGTACGTTTGTGTGGGGGCTCATTAAAGGATCATTTTGGCATTTTTAAACCTGGGCCCTATTTTTACATATTTCGGTGTCGAAATGACTAGTTGGTTTTGGATTCTGTGCAGTAGATAGATTCAGCCACTGCAGCCGTGAACCGGCGTGACTCCCGGAGACCCTTTGTTTTTAACAAGAAACAACTCTCTGAAATTGAAGGGAGTTATTTGCAGTTGTAGTTATTTTGGAATTGTCAGTGGAAAAAAGGGAGTGGAGTTTGTTGTGTACAAAGAGGAACTACTAGCAAGCCTTTATTTCCGAACTTTACACAACAATCTGCTCTCTCCAACTCTGACAACGTCTTCCTGCAACATCTCGCCTCTCACAAGAGTGAGAATTGTCCCTGAGCGTTTCTGCTGTGTTTCTCAGAGATGAGACAGAAACAGAGGATTTGATGCTGCGCTGTAATTGCACTATATACACTTTAAAATGATTGTTAGTTTTGGTTTTTATGTAAAAAAAAATCTAGGAATGTATTACATATTGAATATAAAAAAATAGATCAATAATTAAGTAGTTTACCTGTAGCATAATCAGCAGGTGTTTGCATTTGAATCACTTCACTTTTCAATACGGGGTTTACTATAAACCATCCTCTTGCAGTTGGGAAGACAAGTCGCGGCGAGAGGGACCGGAGTCCTGGTGAGGCTACACTTGTGGATTATGTTTTATTGGCTGAATTTAAGGCTACTGCTTTCACAAAAAAATCTTAAGTTCTTAAGTTATTACAAGATTCAGACTAACCTCACCCAACAGAGTGTTACTGACACCCCTGAATCAGGCCAATTTGCAGAATGTGAACTAACAAGTCTCCACTCAGCACATTTATCACTTGAATTAGATGATCTAGTGTTTTTGATAAGAAAATCACAGTTAAAGAATTCAGCTGGTTATATTCTATATTTTTCTCTTTGTCAAGAGCAAAACCAACAACTGATTTATCCTCCTAACAAGTATTTTGGTGTAACCAAATATAGCTTGTGTCTACATTGCCACAAGCCTACATAGCCACCACCTGTTGAAAATGCCTTAAAAAGTTAGTATTTAAAAACAAATCAATATGTGACTTTTAAGCTCACATGAAACCATAGATAGACTCATGTTAATTCTTTCTGACTTGATTGGTTTTTACTTTTTTACTTTTGGACTTTGTCTTGTCCTGTATATAGAACGATCAGCTTTCCTCACCATTTATGTCATCTTGTGTTATTCAAACCTTCCATCTGTAGTCAACAGATGTCATTGTCTATTCCCACGAGCCTGTGTATTGATTAAGTTATATTGATTTTCTCCTGACCCTTAATTTCTTTTCTGGCTTAAAGCCAACAGTATCTGGATACCTGCCCTTCAGAACGTAACCCAGAACTGCTCTGGTTGAAGATGCTTTAACCCAAGTGCAGAAGAGTACTCTTTAAAATCCCAATGTGTGAGTAAATGTTATATTGAGGGAAATATTCAAATCAACCCACCGTGACTAAATTAATTTATTGGATGAGCTGCTAAGAAAATGAAAGTACGAGGTGACTTTCATAATCCTTTTTAATGTATGTTTTAACTTTTACCACTTGAAAACCATGCACCTCTATATGAGGGTGTCACATTACTCCCACAGGACCCTATTGGATTCCTTCACAGCTACCTTTTCTAATCGACTCTCACTGAATTTGAACATCAGTGTTATCAAAGACGGTTGTTGCTATTATCAACATTTAAAGGATGTTGTGTGACACTGCAGAAACTCTTCACTTAGTCAAAGGAATAACCTTTTATTTTTTACTTTATTTAAAGGTGAAAGTTTCAGTGACATCTATTGGTGAGTGTTGTGAATTGCAACAAATTGCAAAAAAACTCCTCACACAACGTAAGCTATCCAAGTGCCTCAGATAGCTACAGTGGCCGACACAGGACAAAAGAGAGTAGCCAGTCAAGAAATGATTTCTTAGATAGATATAATGAGAAATTATCCATCCATCCATCCATCGTCAACCGCTTATCCTGCGTACAGGGTCGCGGGGGGCTGGAGCCAATCCCAGCTTACATTGGGCGAAAGGGGGGTAAACCCTAGACAGGTCACCAGTCCATCGCAGGGCCACTCACACTCACATCCACACCTATGGACAATTTTGGAATAAGAAATTATATCTTACTTAATTATTCAGTAAAACCATATTGCTAATTATTGTTAATTGTTTATCAAACAACAGCAACATCAATAAATGAAGTGCTACGTGATGTGGCATACTCCTGTAATACATTATTCTACTATACTGTTATCATGAATTTTGTTACATCTTGGGAGGGTTGTCTCATCTGGACTAACATACGAATCACATCTAGTACAAGTATGACCAATGACAGGAAAATGTAAGCTCACTGTTTCTGTACCACCGTCCATTATAACCACATAAGACATGAAGTTTACAAAGGCATAGTCAGGTGAGGGTCAAGCCTCCTCTCCACACGTCTTGTAATCATAATGCTGTTAGCAGTAGGCTAAAGTATTTTTCACCAGGGCAGTAATGTGACCTTTAGCTAGCTGATCTGAACTTCCATGCTGTACCGTTTTATTTTTATAAATTTTATTTTTCTAGGGCAGTACAAGTTTAGCTCGCTTATCTGAGCTTCCAGTGTAGGTTATGGTTTGATTGATAATAAATTAGCTGATTGTCTCATGAACGTAAGCAGCACAATTCTTTACAGCAAAGCCAAAATACACACTGAAGAATCATGTTAATGAAATTACAATCAAACTATATATTTTCCGCCACTTACAGGGGAAACACAGTACTTCTCTTGGTGGCCAGCTTCTAGCTAAAGCTATCAAACAACAGTTTTCATTTGCATCGCTTAAGTTGCACTAACTTAATTATCTGTCCAGAAAAAAGACAATTTCAGGTCCGCTTTTAAAACATCTGTCCCGCATTAGCGCCTTCCATCTGGGAAAATTCACAACAATTATATCCTTTATTTCTGCCGTCATCTGTCTGCATCTGTCACAACTTAGTCTGGCTTCATCATGTTTTTGCTTGTTTGATGATTGATGATTGATTTGTTGATTCACACACCGTCAGCTCAAGCGAAAATAATACGCGTAGGCCTCCATTTGTCCAAATGCCACTTCTCTTCTTACTTCTAATACACCAGATGACAACTAAGAGACTGTTTATTATTAGGCATCCAAGCAGCGAAGCTTCTGGAGCCCTATTGGTTTTGTTCTGATTCTTCTTTCTTTCTTTCTTTCTTTCTTTGCTAAAAGTGTTTGAGCAGCAAATGCCGCTGGATGAAAACTCACCAAAATTGGCACGTATGTCGCAAATTCCACCCACTACTCATGCCCTCATAGACC
>NW_024043489.1:0-20100 GCF_014851395.1 Micropterus salmoides
ATGTACACTGAAGTTACAACAACTTCCTGTGTCATGGCGAAGACTTGATCTCTGACGCCACGCCACGGACACGCCATTGACGAAAACTCGCAATAGCACAACTTTTCATCGTCAATGCCTTTAGAAGGCACAGCACAAATTTGACGTCGATCCGACTAAATCCCTAGGAGGAGTTTGTTAAAGTACGAAGTGTGTAAATCATCCAAAAATGGCCGTAAAATTCAAAATGGCCGACTTCCTGTTGACTTTAGGCTATGGGTTCTTGAGGCTTTTTTGTGCGTCTTGATACGATACATGTCCCCAGAAAATTTCGTACATGTAGGTTGAACGTGAACGAGGGGCTAATCTTTTCCAATTTTCTAGGTGGCGCTAGCGAGTCATTTTGCCACGCCCATGTGCGAAACTTGTAGAATACGAAATTTTTCACCGGTTCTGACATGTTTGCAAATTTTGGTGAGTTTTCGAGTATGTTTAGGCCATGTCATTTGGGCCTACTTTGCAGAAAAAAGAAAAAAAAAAAAAAAATTAAAGCTGCAAGCAGCGTTGGGCGGGCCCTCGCACTTGTAGCGCGTCCGCGCGTGACTTGGCCGAGTTGCATATTCTGGAGCTCTGCCGGTGCGGCTGTGAATTTGTTACGCGGTTATGTCGCTGCATGAAGGTGTTATATGTCACTTCCTGTGTCCCCTATGTGGAGCTACATAGCACTTGCCGCTATGAATATAAATCGGTATTGGCGTGTAGATGTCTGCGGGGTGGGAGAGTTATCAAGCACGTAAAGTTTGTTTCAGATGTGAGCATGTACACTGAACAATAATGTACCCAAACAATAAAATAAATTCCTTTTATATTTCCCTGCCTTGTTGTTTATGTGTACATACAGAGGAAGAATGTGAGAACAGCACACATTTCATCGTTACTGTGTGTTAGAGCATGGGAGAACAGTGGATACTTTTAATACAGCCCACACCCCTAATACTGTGTAACTATAACAAGTAGAGAACAGAAGAAAAAGATGTTCTTTCTTTACAACTGTCTGCATAGCTTATTCATATTGTGTAATGAATGAAAATAAATAGGCCTACTAGGCTCCTCTCTACTTTGACATTTAAGATTAGCTTGTTTGATCCACCTTCATACACATGTGACATTACTGTACAACTTGAGAAAGGTGAGTTGTTTTCTGCTCCAGCCTGCCTAAAAGAAAAGCGTTTTTGGGATTAAATGGACTTTATTAGCTGCTGCAGTGCAGGATGAACTCAGAATAGACCCATTTCTCACCTTATTATTCTAAATCATGCAACGAAGAAGAAGAAATGCATAATAAATCCTGGGACAAAATCTGTCCACAAATACTGTACAGCATGTAGTCTGATGAACAAGACTTGTGTTATAGCTGACTTGGGCAGTGAAATGTTTTTTTAATTCATGTGGTCATAGTTGTCCACAACTCAAATCAGAATATAAGAAGAAATGTTTTATACCACCTCAAGAAGGCTTCCTATCAGAAAGGTAGGAAGGTATTTCAAATGTACAACTGCAGTACTTAAATCTAAGTAAAGTAATTTCCCTGACATTTTTGTGTTACTTTACTTTTAATAGACCATGTAAGAGGTTTTATACTTCCTGTGAGTATAATCCAATCAATCTTATTTTCATACTGTATATCCGTTGTGTAATTTGATAAATTGTGTTGTATGTCGTGCTCGCATCTCAGAGAAGACTCTGACTGCAACATGCGTCTTTGTAAAGAGAGAAACGGACAGAAAAAGTCTCTAACTCTGCCTGTCAGCTCGCTCTGCTCCGTTAAAACTGAATTTACCATACAGAATTGAATACGAGTGCACTCCAGATTTAGCTGCAGCCAGCTGACCGTGTGCTTCTCCCTATACCGCAGTTCTGTGTCCATGCATGCAGCAAACTGAAAGCACTGTCTGTCGGAGCGTCTACGTGAAAAGAGAAGGAAGACATTGCTGGTAGTATTGTCTTCAGAGTTGTTAAACACCTCAGCGCACTGAAGGAAGCCATCTGACTGTGTGAGGGGCAAGATCGTTGATGTCTGCAGGCAGAGTAGGAGCTCTCCTGTCTGACTGGTCCACCAATAGCAGAGAAGATGACCCCTTGAGACACAGCCCCTCCTCATTTGCATAATGAGGCAGAAATGCATACAAAATTTAAAAAGACAGGCAGAAATAAATACCATGGGTGAAAATAAATAAGGTAAATAAATACAAAGGAAGAATAAAACAGACAAAAATATTAAAACACACACATAAATAAATACATTAAAAAAATTAGTAATAAATAAAGTTGAATAAACAAATAAGGTAATTATAACAAAGGTGAATAAGTAAAGGCACTAATTAAAATATAACATTTATGTCTCCTTGTATAATTTAATTACTACCTACATTTATTTATTTACTTTATTTTTTTGTGTATTTAATTGGATGCTTATTTATTTATTGAGCATTTATTTATTTCTGTATTTATTTCTGACTGTGTCAGGATCGGTCCTCCATAGCGGGGTGGGAGAGTTATCAAGCACGTAAAGTTTGGTTCAGATGTGAGCATGTACACTGAAGTTACAACAACTTCCTGTGTCATGGCGAAGACTTGATCTCTGACGCCACGCCACGGACACACCCATTGACGAAAACTCGCAAATAGCACAACTTTTCATCTTCAATGCCTTTAGAAGGCACAGCACAAATTTGAAGTCGGTCGGACTAAATCCCTAGGAGGAGTTCGTTAAAGTACGAAGTGTGTAAATCATCCAAAATTTGACGTAAAATTCAAAATGGCCGACTTCCTGTTGATTTTAGGGCATCGCTCCAAGAGGCTTTTTTGTGCGTCTGGACAAGATACACGTACCACAGAAAATTCGTGCACGTAGGTGAAACGTGCGGCGGGGGCTGCTTCGTTAAAAGTCACTTCCTGTTGCCAGCAGGTGGCGCTATGACTGTGGGTGAATGTCAGCATGTACATGTGTTCAGGGCGGGACTCTCATCCTACATGTACAGTTTGGTCCAGATGTGAGCATGTACACTGAAGTTACGACAACTTCCGTGTCATGGCGAAGAGTGATCTTTGACGCCACGCCACGGACACGCCCATTGACGAAAACTTGCAAATAGCACAACTTTTCATCTTCAATGCCTTTAGAAGGCACAGCACAAATTTGAGGTCGGTCGGACTAAATCCCTAGGAGGAGTTCGTTAAAGTACGAAGTGTGTAAATCATCCAAAATTTGACGTAAAATTCAAAATGGCCGACTTCCTGTTGGGTTTAGGCTATGGCTCCAAGAGACTTTTTTGTGCGTCTGGACAAGATACACGTACCACAGAAAATTCGTGCACGTAGGTGAAACGTGCGGCGGGGGCTGCTTCGTTAAAGGTCACTTTCTGTTGCCAGCAGGTGGCGCTATGACTGTGGGTGAATGTCGGCATGTACATGTGTTCAGGGCGGGACTCTCATCCTACATGTACAGTTTGGTCCAGATGTGAGCATGTACACTGAAGTTACAACAACTTCCTGTTTCATAGCGAATCATCGACGCCACGGACACGCCCATTGACGAAAACGCGCAAATAGCACAACTTTTCATCGTCAATGCCTTTAGAAGGCACAGCAGAAATTTGACGTCGATCCGACTAAATCCCTAGGAGGAGTTCGTTAAAGTACGAAGTGTGTAAATCATCCAAAAATGGCCGTAAAATTCAAAATGGCCGACTTCCTGTTGACTTTAGGCTATGGGTTCTTGAGGCTTTTTTGTGCGTCTTGATATGATACATGTCCCCAGAAAATTTCGTACATGTAGGTTGAACGTGAACGAGGGGCTAATTTTCCAATTTTCTAGGTGGCGCTAGCGAGTCATTTTGCAACGCCCATGTGCGAAACTTGTAGAATACGAAATTTTTCACCGGTTCTGACATGTTTGCAAATTTTGGTGAGTTTTCGAGAATGTTTAGGCCATGTCAGTTGGCCTACTTTGCAGAAAAAAAAAAAAAAAAAAAAAAAAAAAATAATCCGAGCAAATTCAATAGGGACCTCACGGTCGTGCTCGGGCCCTAATTAAAGCTGCAAGCAGCGTTGGGCGGGCCCTCGCACTTGTAGCGCGTCCGCGCGTGAGCCGGCCGAGTTGCATATTCTGGAGCTCTGCCGGTGCGGCTGTGAATTTCTACGCGGTTGACGCCGCATGAAGGTGTTATATGTCACTTCCTGTGTCCCCTATGTGGAGCTACATAGCACTTGCCGCTATGAATATAAATCGGTATTGACGTGTAGATGTCTGCGGGGTGGGAGAGTTATCAAGCACGTAAAGTTTGTTTCAGATGTGAGCATGTACACTGAACAATAATGTACCCAAACAATAAAATAAATTCCTTTTATATTTCCCTGCCTTGTTGTTTATGTGTACATACAGAGGAAGAATGTGAGAACAGCACACATTTCATCGTTACTGTGTGTTAGAGCATGGGAGAACAGTGGATACTTTTAATACAGCCCACACCCCTAATACTGTGTAACTATAACAAGTAGAGAACAGAAGAAAAAGATGTTCTTTCTTTACAACTGTCTGCATAGCTTATTCATATTGTGTAATGAATGAAAATAAATAGGCCTACTAGGCTCCTCTCTACTTTGACATTTAAGATTAGCTTGTTTGATCCACCTTCATACACATGTGACATTACTGTACAACTTGAGAAAGGTGAGTTGTTTTCTGCTCCAGCCTGCCTAAAAGAAAAGCGTTTTTGGGATTAAATGGACTTTATTAGCTGCTGCAGTGCAGGATGAACTCAGAATAGACCCATTTCTCACCTTATTATTCTAAATCATGCAACGAAGAAGAAGAAATGCATAATAAATCCTGGGACAAAATCTGTCCACAAATACTGTACAGCATGTAGTCTGATGAACAAGACTTGTGTTATAGCTGACTTGGGCAGTGAAATGTTTAATTTTTTTAATTCATGTGGTCATAGTTGTCCACAACTCAAATCAGAATATAAGAAGAAATGTTTTATACCACCTCAAGAAGGCTTCCTATCAGAAAGGTAGGAAGGTATTTCAAATGTACAACTGCAGTACTAAATCTAAGTAAAGTAATTTCCCTGACATTTTTGTGTTACTTTACTTTTAATAGACGCATGTAACAGGTTTTATACTTCCTGTGAGTATAATCCAATCAATCTTATTTTCATACTGTATATCCGTTGTGTAATTTGATAAATTGTGTTGTATGTCGTGCTCGCATCTCAGAGAAGACTCTGACTGCAACATGCGTCTTTGTAAAGAGAGAAACGGACAGAAAAAGTCTCTAACTCTGCCTGTCAGCTCGCTCTGCTCCGTTAAAACTGAATTTACCATACAGAATTGAATACGAGTGCACTCCAGATTTAGCTGCAGCCAGCTGACCGTGTGCTTCTCTTCTGTGTCCATGCATGCAGCAAACTGAAAGCACTGTCTGTCGGAGCGTCTACGTGAAAAGAGAAGGAAGACATTGCTGGTAGTATTGTCTTCAGAGTTGTTAAACACCTCAGTGCACTGAAGGAAGCCATCTGACTGTGTGAGGGGCAAGATCGTTGATGTCTGCAGGCAGAGTAAGAGCTCTCCTGTCTGACTGGTCCACCAATAGCAGAGAAGATGACCCCTTGAGTTATCAAGCACGTAAAGTTTGGTTCAGATGTGAGCATGTACACGTAAGTTACAACAACTTCCTGTGTCATGGCGAAGACTTGATCTCTGACGCCACGCCACGGACACACCCATTGACGAAAACTCGCAAATAGCACAACTTTTCATCTTCAATGCCTTTAGAAGGCACAGCACAAATTTGAAGTCGGTCGGACTAAATCCCTAGGAGGAGTTCGTTAAAGTACGAAGTGTGTAAATCATCCAAAATTTGACGTAAAATTCAAAATGGCCGACTTCCTGTTGGTTTTAGGGCATCGCTCCAAGAGCTTTTTTGTGCGTCTGGACAAGATACACGTACCACAGAAAATTCGTGCACGTAGGTGAAACGTGCGGCGGGGGCTGCTTCGTTAAAAGTCACTTCCTGTTGCCAGCAGGTGGCGCTATGACTGTGGGTGAATGTCGGCATGTACATGTGTTCAGGGCGGGACTCTCATCCTACATGTACAGTTTGGTCCAGATGTGAGCATGTACACTGAAGTTACGACAACTTCCTGTGTCATGGCGAAGAGTTGATCTTTGACGCCACGCCACGGACACGCCCATTGACGAAAACTCGCAAATAGCACAACTTTTCATCTTCAATGCCTTTAGAAGGCACAGCACAAATTTGAGGTCGGTCGGACTAAATCCCTAGGAGGAGTTCGTTAAAGTACGAAGTGTGTAAATCATCCAAAATTTGACGTAAAATTCAAAATGGCCGACTTCCTGTTGGTTTAGGGCGCTCCAAGAGGCTTTTTTGTGCGTCTGGACAAGATACACGTACCACAGAAAATTCGTGCACGTAGGTGAAACGTGCGGCGGGGGCTGCTTCGTTAAAAGTCACTTCCTGTTGCCAGCAGGTGGCGCTATGACTGTGGGTGAATGTCAGCATGTACATGTGTTCAGGGCGGGACTCTCATCCTACATGTACAGTTTGGTCCAGATGTGAGCATGTACACTGAAGTTACGACAACTTCCGTGTCATGGCGAAGAGTGATCTTTGACGCCACGCCACGGACACGCCCATTGACGAAAACTTGCAAATAGCACAACTTTTCATCTTCAATGCCTTTAGAAGGCACAGCACAAATTTGAGGTCGGTCGGACTAAATCCCTAGGAGGAGTTCGTTAAAGTACGAAGTGTGTAAATCATCCAAAATTTGACGTAAAATTCAAAATGGCCGACTTCCTGTTGGTTTAGGCATCGCTCCAAGAGGCTTTTTTGTGCGTCTGGACAAGATACACGTACCACAGAAAATTCGTGCACGTAGGTGAAACGTGCGGCGGGGGCTGCTTCGTTAAAAGTCACTTCCTGTTGCCAGCAGGTGGCGCTATGACTGTGGGTGAATGTCAGCATGTACATGTGTTCAGGGCGGGACTCTCATCCTACATGTACAGTTTGGTCCAGATGTGAGCATGTACACTGAAGTTACGACAACTTCCGTGTCATGGCGAAGAGCTGATCTTTGACGCCACGCCACGGACACGCCCATTGACGAAAACTTGCAAATAGCACAACTTTTCATCTTCAATGCCTTTAGAAGGCACAGCAAAATTTGAGGTCGGTCGGAC
This sequence comes from Micropterus salmoides, assembly GCF_014851395.1. Classification (NCBI taxonomy): domain Eukaryota; kingdom Metazoa; phylum Chordata; class Actinopteri; order Centrarchiformes; family Centrarchidae; genus Micropterus; species Micropterus salmoides. Next base: position 7,249 of record NW_024043489.1, read on the forward strand.
TAAATCCCTAGGAGGAGTTCGTTAAAGTACGAAGTGTGTAAATCATCCAAAATTTGACGTAAAATTCAAAATGGCCGACTTCCTGTTGGGTTTAGGCTATGGCTCCAAGAGACTTTTTTGTGCGTCTGGACAAGATACACGTACCACAGAAAATTCGTGCACGTAGGTGAAACGTGCGGCGGGGGCTGCTTCGTTAAAGGTCACTTTCTGTTGCCAGCAGGTGGCGCTATGACTGTGGGTGAATGTCGGCATGTACATGTGTTCAGGGCGGGACTCTCATCCTACATGTACAGTTTGGTCCAGATGTGAGCATGTACACTGAAGTTACAACAACTTCCTGTTTCATGCGAATCATCGACGCCACGGACACGCCCATTGACGAAAACGCGCAAATAGCACAACTTTTCATCGTCAATGCCTTTAGAAGGCACAGCAGAAATTTGACGTCGATCCGACTAAATCCCTAGGAGGAGTTCGTTAAAGTACGAAGTGTGTAAATCATCCAAAAATGGCCGTAAAATTCAAAATGGCCGACTTCCTGTTGACTTTAGGCTATGGGTTCTTGAGGCTTTTTTGTGCGTCTTGATACGATACATGTCCCCAGAAAATTTCGTACATGTAGGTTGAACGTGAACGAGGGGCTAATTTTTCCAATTTTCTAGGTGGCGCTAGCGAGTCATTTTGCCACGCCCATGTGCGAAACTTGTAGAATACGAAATTTTTCACCGGTTCTGACATGTTTGCAAATTTTGGTGAGTTTTCGAGTATGTTTAGGCCATGTCATTTGGGCCTACTTTGCAGAAAAAAAAAAAAAAAAAAAAAAAAAATTAAAGCTGCAAGCAGCGTTGGGCGGGCCCTCGCACTTGTAGCGCGTCCGCGCGTGAGCCGGCCGAGTTGCATTCTGGAGCTCTGCCGGTGCGGCTGTGAATTTCCTACGCGGTTCCGACGCCGCATGAAGGTGCTATATGTCACTTCCTGTGTCCCCTATGTGGAGCTACATAGCACTTGCCGCTATGAATATAAATCGGTATTGGCGTGTAGATGTCTGCGGGGTGGGAGAGTTATCAAGCACGTAAAGTTTGTTTCAGATGTGAGCATGTACACTGAACAATAATGTACCCAAACAATAAAATAAATTCCTTTTATATTTCCCTGCCTTGTTGTTTATGTGTACATACAGAGGAAGAATGTGAGAACAGCACACATTTCATCGTTACTGTGTGTTAGAGCATGGGAGAACAGTGGATACTTTTAATACAGCCCACACCCCTAATACTGTGTAACTATAACAAGTAGAGAACAGAAGAAAAAGATGTTCTTTCTTTACAACTGTCTGCATAGCTTATTCATATTGTGTAATGAATGAAAATAAATAGGCCTACTAGGCTCCTCTCTACTTTGACATTTAAGATTAGCTTGTTTGATCCACCTTCATACACATGTGACATTACTGTACAACTTGAGAAAGGTGAGTTGTTTTCTGCTCCAGCCTGCCTAAAAGAAAAGCGTTTTTGGGATTAAATGGACTTTATTAGCTGCTGCAGTGCAGGATGAACTCAGAATAGACCCATTTCTCACCTTATTATTCTAAATCATGCAACGAAGAAGAAGAAATGCATAAAAATCCTGGGACAAAATCTGTCCAAATACTGTACAGCATGTAGTCTGATGAACAAGACTTGTGTTATAGCTGACTTGGGCAGTGAAATGTTTTTTTAATTCATGTGGTCATAGTTGTCCACAACTCAAATCAGAATATAAGAAGAAATGTTTTATACCACCTCAAGAAGGCTTCCTATCAGAAAGGTAGGAAGGTATTTCAAATGTACAACTGCAGTACTTAAATCTAAGTAAAGTAATTTCCCTGACATTTTTGTGTTACTTTACTTTTAATAGACCCATGTAAGAGGTTTTATACTTCCTGTGAGTATAATCCAATCAATCTTATTTTCATACTGTATATCCGTTGTGTAATTTGATAAATTGTGTTGTATGTCGTGCTCGCATCTCAGAGAAGACTCTGACTGCAACATGCGTCTTTGTAAAGAGAGAAACGGACAGAAAAAGTCTCTAACTCTGCCTGTCAGCTCGCTCTGCTCCGTTAAAACTGAATTTACCATACAGAATTGAATACGAGTGCACTCCAGATTTAGCTGCAGCCAGCTGACCGTGTGCTTCTCCCTATACCGCAGTTCTGTGTCCATGCATGCAGCAAACTGAAAGCACTGTCTGTCGGAGCGTCTACGTGAAAAGAGAAGGAAGACATTGCTGGTAGTATTGTCTTCAGAGTTGTTAAACACCTCAGCGCACTGAAGGAAGCCATCTGACTGTGTGAGGGGCAAGATCGTTGATGTCTGCAGGCAGAGTAGGAGCTCTCCTGTCTGACTGGTCCACCAATAGCAGAGAAGATGACCCCTTGAGACACAGCCCCTCCTCATTTGCATAATGAGGCAGAAATGCATACAAAAATTTAAAAAGACAGGCAGAAATAAATACCATGGGTGAAAATAAATAAGGTAAATAAATACAAAGGAAGAATAAAACAGACAAAAATATTAAAACACACACATAAATAAATACATTAAAAAAATTAGTAATAAATAAAGTTGAATAAACAAATAAGGTAATTATAACAAAGGTGAATAAGTAAAGGCACTAATTAAAATATATACATTTATGTCTCCTTGTATAATTTAATTACTACCTACATTTATTTATTTACTTTATTTTTTGTGTATTTAATTGGATGCTTATTTATTTATTGAGCATTTATTTATTTCTGTATTTATTTCTGACTGTGTCAGGATCGGTCCTCCATAGCGGGGTGGGAGAGTTATCAAGCACGTAAAGTTTGGTTCAGATGTGAGCATGTACACTGAAGTTACAACAACTTCCTGTGTCATGGCGAAGACTTGATCTCTGACGCCACGCCACGGACACACCCATTGACGAAAACTCGCAAATAGCACAACTTTTCATCTTCAATGCCTTTAGAAGGCACAGCACAAATTTGAAGTCGGTCGGACTAAATCCCTAGGAGGAGTTCGTTAAAGTACGAAGTGTGTAAATCATCCAAAATTTGACGTAAAATTCAAAATGGCCGACTTCCTGTTGATTTTAGGGCATCGCTCCAAGAGGCTTTTTTGTGCGTCTGGACAAGATACACGTACCACAGAAAATTCGTGCACGTAGGTAAAACGTGCGGCGGGGGCTGCTTCGTTAAAAGTCACTTCCTGTTGCCAGCAGGTGGCGCTATGACTGTGTGAATGTCAGCATGTACATGTGTTCAGGGCGGGACTCTCATCCTACATGTACAGTTTGGTCCAGATGTGAGCATGTACACTGAAGTTACGACAACTTCCGTGTCATGGCGAAGAGTTGATCTTTGACGCCACGCCACGGACACGCCCATTGACGAAAACTTGCAAATAGCACAACTTTTCATCTTCAATGCCTTTAGAAGGCACAGCAAAATTTGAGGTCGGTCGGACTAAATCCCTAGGAGGAGTTCGTTAAAGTACGAAGTGTGTAAATCATCCAAAATTTGACGTAAAATTCAAAATGGCCGACTTCCTGTTGGGTTTAGGCTATGGCTCCAAGAGACTTTTTTGTGCGTCTGGACAAGATACACGTACCACAGAAAATTCGTGCACGTAGGTGAAACGTGCGGCGGGGGCTGCTTCGTTAAAAGTCACTTCCTGTTGCCAGCAGGTGGCGCTATGACTGTGGGTGAATGTCAGCATGTACATGTGTTCAGGGCGGGACTCTCATCCTACATGTACAGTTTGGTCCAGATGTGAGCATGTACACTGAAGTTACGACAACTTCCGTGTCATGGCGAAGAGCTGATCTTTGACGCCACGCCACGGACACGCCCATTGACGAAAACTTGCAAATAGCACAACTTTTCATCTTCAATGCCTTTAGAAGGCACAGCACAAATTTGAGGTCGGTCGGACTAAATCCCTAGGAGGAGTTCGTTAAAGTACGAAGTGTGTAAATCATCCAAAATTTGACGTAAAATTCAAAATGGCCGACTTCCTGTTGGGTTTAGGCTATGGCTCCAAGAGACTTTTTTGTGCGTCTGGACAAGATACACGTACCACAGAAAATTCGTGCACGTAGGTGAAACGTGCGGCGGGGGCTGCTTCGTTAAAGGTCACTTTCTGTTGCCAGCAGGTGGCGCTATGACTGTGGGTGAATGTCGGCATGTACATGTGTTCAGGGCGGGACTCTCATCCTACATGTACAGTTTGGTCCAGATGTGAGCATGTACACTGAAGTTACAACAACTTCCTGTTTCATGCGAATCATCGACGCCACGGACACGCCCATTGACGAAAACGCGCAAATAGCACAACTTTTCATCGTCAATGCCTTTAGAAGGCACAGCAGAAATTTGACGTCGATCGACTAAATCCCTAGGAGGAGTTCGTTAAAGTACGAAGTGTGTAAATCATCCAAAAATGGCCATAAAATTCAAAATGGCCGACTTCCTGTTGACTTTAGGCTATGGGTTCTTGAGGCTTTTTTGTGCGTCTTGATATGATACATGTCCCCAGAAAATTTCGTACATGTAGGTTGAACGTGAACGAGGGGCTAATTTTTTCCAATTTTCTAGGTGGCGCTAGCGAGTCATTTTGCCACGCCCATGTGCGAAACTTGTAGAATACGAAATTTTTCACCGGTTCTGACATGTTTGCAAATTTTGGTGAGTTTTCGAGTATGTTTAGGCCATGTCATTTGGGCCTACTTTGCAGAAAAAAAAAAAAAAAAAAAAAAAAAAAAAAAAATAATCCGAGCAAATTCAATAGGGACCTACACGGTCGTGCTCGGGCCCTAATTAAAGCTGCAAGCAGCGTTGGCGGGCCCTCGCACTTGTAAGCGCGTCCGCGCGTGAGCCGGCCGAGTTGCATATTCTGGAGCTCTGCCGGTGCGGCTGTGAATTTGCTACGCGGTTTGACGCCGCATGAAGGTGTTATATGTCACTTCCTGTGCCCTATGTGGAGCTACATAGCACTTGCCGCTATGAATAAATCGGTATTGCGTGTAGATGTCTGCGGGGTGGGAGAGTTATCAAGCACGTAAAGTTTGTTTCAGATGTGAGCATGTACACTGAACAATAATGTACCCAAACAATAAAATAAATTCCTTTTATATTTCCTGCCTTGTTGTTTATGTGTACATACAGAGGAAGAATGTGAGAACAGCACACATTTCATCGTTACTGTGTGTTAGAGCATGGGAGAACAGTGGATACTTTTAATACAGCCCACACCCCTAATACTGTGTAACTATAACAAGTAGAGAACAGAAGAAAAGATGTTCTTTCTTTACAACTGTCTGCATAGCTTATTCATATTGTGTAATGAATGAAAATAAATAGGCCTACTAGGCTCCTCTTTGACATTTAAGATTAGCTTGTTTGATCCACCTTCATACACATGTGACATTACTGTACAACTTGAGAAAGGTGAGTTTTTTCTGCTCCAGCCTGCCTAAAAGAAAAGCTTTTTGGGATTAAATGGACTTTATTAGCTGCTGCAGTGCAGGATGAACTCAGAATAGACCCATTTCTCACCTTATTATTCTAAATCATGCAACGAAGAAGAAGAAATGCATAATAAATCCTGGGACAAAATCTGTCCACAAATACTGTACAGCATGTAGTCTAATGAACAAGACTTGTGTTATAGCTGACTTGGGCAGTGAAATGTTTAATTTTTTTAATTCATGTGGTCATAGTTGTCCACAACTCAAATCAGAATATAAGAAGAAATGTTTTATACCACCTCAAGAAGGCTTCCTATCAGAAAGGTAGGAAGGTATTTCAAATGTACAACTGCAGTCCTAAATCTAAGTAAAGTAATTTCCCTGACATTTTTGTGTTACTTTACTTTTAATAGACGCATGTAACAGGTTTTATACTTCCTGTGAGTATAATCCAATCAATCTTATTTTCATACTGTATATCCGATGTGTAATTTGATAAATTGTGTTGTATGTCGTGCTCGCATCTCAGAGAAGACTCTGACTGCAACATGCGTCTTGTAAAGAGAGAAACGGACAGAAAAAGTCTCTAACTCTGCCTGTCAGCTCGCTCTGCTCCGTTAAAACTGAATTTACCATACAGAATTGAATACGAGTGCACTCCAGATTTAGCTGCAGCCAGCTGACCGTGTGCTTCTACCGCAGTTCTGTGTCCATGCATGCAGCAAACTGAAAGCACTGTCTGTCGGAGCGTCTACAGTGAAAAGAGAAGGAAGACATTGGGTAGTATTGTCTTCAGAGTTGTTAAACACCTCAGCGCACTGAAGGAAGCCATCTGACTGTGTGAGGGGCAAGATCGTTGATGTCTGCAGGCAGAGTAAGAGCTCTCCTGTCTGACTGGTCCACCAATAGCAGAGAAGATGACCCCTTGAGTTATCAGCACGTAAAGTTTGGTTCAGATGTGAGCATGTACACGTAAGTTACAACAACTTCCTGTGTCATGGCGAAGACTTGATCTCTGACGCCACGCCACGGACACACCCATTGACGAAAACTCGCAAATAGCACAACTTTCATCTTCAATGCCTTTAGAAGGCACAGCACAAATTTGAAGTCGGTCGGACTAAATCCCTAGGAGGAGTTCGTTAAAGTACGAAGTGTGTAAATCATCCAAAATTTGACGTAAAATTCAAAATGGCCGACTTCCTGTTGGTTTAGGGCATCGCTCCAAGAGACTTTTTTGTGCGTCTGGACAAGATACACGTACCACAGAAAATTCGTGCACGTAGGTGAAACGTGCGGCGGGGGCTGCTTCGTTAAAGTCACTTCCTGTTGCCAGCAGGTGGCGCTATGACTGTGGGTGAATGTCAGCATGTACATGTGTTCAGGGCGGGACTCTCATCCTACATGTACAGTTTGGTCCAGATGTGAGCATACACTGAAGTTACGACAACTTCCGTGTCATGGCGAAGAGTTGATCTTTGACGCCACGCCACGGCACGCCCATTGACGAAAACTCGCAAATAGCACAACTTTTCATCTTCAATGCCTTTAGAAGGCACAGCAAAATTTGAGGTCGGTCGGACTAAATCCCTAGGAGGAGTTCGTTAAAGTACGAAGTGTGTAAATCATCCAAAATTTGACGTAAAATTCAAAATGGCCGACTTCCTGTTGTTTTAGGGCATCGCTCCAAGAGGCTTTTTTGTGCGTCTGGACAAGATACACGTACCACAGAAAATTCGTGCACGTAGGTGAAACGTGCGGCGGGGGCTGCTTCGTTAAAAGTCACTTCCTGTTGCCAGCAGGTGGCGCTATGACTGTGGGTGAATGTCAGCATGTACATGTGTCAGGGCGGGACTCTCATCCTACATGTACAGTTTGGTCCAGATGTGAGCATGTACACTGAAGTTACGACAACTTCCGTGTCATGGCGAAGAGCTGATCTTTGACGCCACGCCACGGACACCCATTGACGAAAACTTGCAAATAGCACAACTTTTCATCTTCAATGCCTTTAGAAGGCACAGCACAAATTTGAGGTCGGTCGGACTAAATCCCTAGGAGGAGTTCGTTAAAGTACGAAGTGTGTAAATCATCCAAAATTTGACGTAAAATTCAAAATGGCCGACTTCCTGTTGGTTTAGGCATCGCTCCAAGAGGCTTTTTTGTGCGTCTGGACAAGATACACGTACCACAGAAAATTCGTGCACGTAGGTGAAACGTGCGGCGGGGGCTGCTTCGTTAAAAGTCACTTCCTGTTGCCAGCAGGTGGCGCTATGACTGTGGGTGAATGTCAGCATGTACATGTGTTCAGGGCGGGACTCTCATCCTACATGTACAGTTTGGTCCAGATGTGAGCATGTACACTGAAGTTACGACAACTTCCGTGTCATGGCGAAGAGCTGATCTTTGACGCCACGCCACGGACACGCCCATTGACGAAAACTTGCAAATAGCACAACTTTTCATCTTCAATGCCTTTAGAAGGCACAGCAAAATTTGAGGTCGGTCGGACTAAATCCCTAGGAGGAGTTCGTTAAAGTACGAAGTGTGTAAATCATCCAAAATTTGACGTAAAATTCAAAATGGCCGACTTCCTGTTGGGTTTAGGCTATGGCTCCAAGGACTTTTTGTGCGTCTGGACAAGATACACGTACCACAGAAAATTCGTGCACGTAGGTGAAACGTGCGGCGGGGGCTGCTTCGTTAAAGGTCACTTTCTGTTGCCAGCAGGTGGCGCTATGACTGTGGGTGAATGTCGGCATGTACATGTGTTCAGGGCGGGACTCTCATCCTACATGTACAGTTTGGTCCAGATGTGAGCATGTACACTGAAGTTACAACAACTTCCTGTTTCATGCGAATCATCGACGCCACGGACACGCCCATTGACGAAAACGCGCAAATAGCACAACTTTTCATCGTCAATGCCTTTAGAAGGCACAGCAGAAATTTGACGTCGATCCGACTAAATCCCTAGGAGGAGTTCGTTAAAGTACGAAGTGTGTAAATCATCCAAAAATGGCCGTAAAATTCAAAATGGCCGACTTCCTGTTGACTTTAGGCTATGGGTTCTTGAGGCTTTTTTGTGCGTCTTGATACGATACATGTCCCCAGAAAATTTCGTACATGTAGGTTGAACGTGAACGAGGGGCTAATTTTTCCAATTTTCTAGGTGGCGCTAGCGAGTCATTTTGCACGCCCATGTGCGAAACTTGTAGAATACGAAATTTTTCACCGGTTCTGACATGTTTGCAAATTTTGGTGAGTTTTCGAGTATGTTTAGGCCATGTCATTTGGGCCTACTTTGCAGAAAAAAAAAAAAAAAAAAAAAAAAAAAAATTAAAGCTGCAAGCAGCGTTGGGCGGGCCCTCGCACTTGTAGCGCGTCCGCGGTGAGCCGGCCGAGTTGCATATTCTGGAGCTCTGCCGGTGCGGCTGTGAATTTCCTACGCGGTTCCGACGCCGCATGAAGGTGTATATGTCACTTCCTGTGTCCCCTATGTGGAGCTACATAGCACTTGCCGCTATGAATAAAATCGGTATTGCGTGTAGATGTCTGCGGGGTGGGAGAGTTATCAAGCACGTAAAGTTTGTTTCAGATGTGAGCATGTACACTGAACAATAATGTACCCAAACAATAAAATAAATTCCTTTTATATTTCCCTGCCTTGTTGTTTATGTGTACATACAGAGGAAGAATGTGAGAACAGCACACATTTCATCGTTACTGTGTGTTAGAGCATGGGAGAACAGTGGATACTTTTAATACAGCCCACACCCCTAATACTGTGTAACTATAACAAGTAGAGAACAGAAGAAAAAGATGTTCTTTCTTTACAACTGTCTGCATAGCTTATTCATATTGTGTAATGAATGAAAATAAATAGGCCTACTAGGCTCCTCTCTACTTTGACATTTAAGATTAGCTTGTTTGATCCACCTTCATACACATGTGACATTACTGTACAACTTGAGAAAGGTGAGTTGTTTTCTGCTCCAGCCTGCCTAAAAGAAAAGCGTTTTGGGATTAAATGGACTTTATTAGCTGCTGCAGTGCAGGATGAACTCAGAATAGACCCATTTCTCACCTTATTATTCTAAATCATGCAACGAAGAAGAAGAAATGCATAATAAATCCTGGGACAAAATCTGTCCACAATACTGTACAGCATGTAGTCTGATGAACAAGACTTGTGTTATAGCTGACTTGGGCAGTGAAATGTTTTTTTAATTCATGTGGTCATAGTTGTCCACAACTCAAATCAGAATATAAGAAGAAATGTTTTATACCACCTCAAGAAGGCTTCCTATCAGAAAGGTAGGAAGGTATTTCAAATGTACAACTGCAGTACTTAAATCTAAGTAAAGTAATTTCCCTGACATTTTTGTGTTACTTTACTTTTAATAGACCATGTAAGAGGTTTTATACTTCCTGTGAGTATAATCCAATCAATCTTATTTTCATACTGTATATCCGTTGTGTAATTTGATAAATTGTGTTGTATGTCGTGCTCGCATCTCAGAGAAGACTCTGACTGCAACATGCGTCTTTGTAAAGAGAGAAACGGACAGAAAAAGTCTCTAACTCTGCCTGTCAGCTCGCTCTGCTCCGTTAAAACTGAATTTACCATACAGAATTGAATACGAGTGCACTCCAGATTTAGCTGCAGCCAGCTGACCGTGTGCTTCTCCCTATACCGCAGTTCTGTGTCCATGCATGCAGCAAACTGAAAGCACTGTCTGTCGGAGCGTCTACGTGAAAAGAGAAGGAAGACATTGCTGGTAGTATTGTCTTCAGAGTTGTTAAACACCTCAGCGCACTGAAGGAAGCCATCTGACTGTGTGAGGGGCAAGATCGTTGATGTCTGCAGGCAGAGTAGGAGCTCTCCTCTGACTGGTCCACCAATAGCAGAGAAGATGACCCCTTGAGACACAGCCCCTCCTCATTTGCATAATGAGGCAGAAATGCATACAAAAATTTAAAAAGACAGGCAGAAATAAATACCATGGGTGAAAATAAATAAGGTAAATAAATACAAAGGAAGAATAAAACAGACAAAATATTAAAACACACATAAATAAATACATTAAAAAAATTAGTAATAAATAAAGTTGAATAAACAAATAAGGTAATTATAACAAAGGTGAAAAGTAAAGGCACTAATTAAAATATATACATTTATGTCTCCTTGTATAATTTAATTACTACCTACATTTATTTATTTACTTATTTTTTGTGTATTTAATTGGATGCTTATTATTTATTGAGCATTTATTTATTTCTGTATTTATTTCTGACTGTGTCAGGATCGGTCCTCCATAGGGGTGGGAGAGTTATCAAGCACGTAAAGTTTGGTTCAGATGTGAGCATGTACACTGAAGTTACAACAACTTCCTGTGTCATGGCGAAGACTTGATCTCTGACGCCACGCCACGGACACACCCATTGACGAAAACTCGCAAATAGCACAACTTTTCATCTTCAATGCCTTTAGAAGGCACAGCACAAATTTGAAGTCGGTCGGACTAAATCCCTAGGAGGAGTTCGTTAAAGTACGAAGTGTGTAAATCATCCAAAATTTGACGTAAAATTCAAAATGGCCGACTTCCTGTTGATTTTAGGGCATCGCTCCAAGAGGCTTTTTGTGCGTCTGGACAAGATACACGTACCACAGAAAATTCGTGCACGTAGGTAAAACGTGCGGCGGGGGCTGCTTCGTTAAAAGTCACTTCCTGTTGCCAGCAGGTGGCGCTATGACTGTGTGAATGTCAGCATGTACATGTGTTCAGGGCGGGACTCTCATCCTACATGTACAGTTTGGTCCAGATGTGAGCATGTACACTGAAGTTACGACAACTTCCGTGTCATGGCGAAGAGTTGATCTTTGACGCCACGCCACGGACACGCCCATTGACGAAAACTTGCAAATAGCACAACTTTTCATCTTCAATGCCTTTAGAAGGCACAGCACAAATTTGAGGTCGGTCGGACTAAATCCCTAGGAGGAGTTCGTTAAAGTACGAAGTGTGTAAATCATCCAAAATTTGACGTAAAATTCAAAATGGCCGACTTCCTGTTGGTTTAGGCTATCGCTCCAAGAGACTTTTTTGTGCGTCTGGACAAGATACACGTACCACAGAAAATTCGTGCACGTAGGTAAAACGTGCGGCGGGGGCTGCTTCGTTAAAGTCACTTCCTGTTGCCAGCAGGTGGCGCTATGACTGGTGAATGTCAGCATGTACATGTGTTCAGGGGGGGACTCTCATCCTACATGTACAGTTGGTCCAGATGTGAGCATGTACACTGAAGTTACGACAACTTCCGTGTCATGGCGAAGAGTGATCTTTGACGCCACGCCACGGACACGCCCATTGACGAAAACTTGCAAATAGCACAACTTTTCATCTTCAATGCCTTTAGAAGGCACAGCAAAATTTGAGGTCGGTCGGACTAAATCCCTAGGAGGAGTTTTAAAGTACGAAGTGTGTAAATCATCCAAAATTTGACGTAAAATTCAAAATGGCCGACTTCCTGTTTTTAGGCTATGGCTCCAAGAGGCTTTTTTGTGCTGGACAGATACACGTACCACAGAAAATTCGTGCACGTAGGTGAAACGTGCGGCGGGGGCTGCTTCGTTAAAGGTCACTTTCTGTTGCCAGCAGGTGGCGCTATGACTGTGGGTGAATGTCGGCATGTACATGTGTTCAGGGGGGACTCTCATCCTACATGTACAGTTTGGTCCAGATGTGAGCATGTACACGAAGTTACAACAACTTCCTGTTTCATTGCGAATCATCGACGCCACGGACACGCCCATTGACGAAAACTCGCAAATAGCACAACTTTTCATCGTCAATGCCTTTAGAAGGCACAGCAGAAATTTGACGTCGATCCGACTAAATCCCTAGGAGGAGTTCGTTAAAGTACGAAGTGTGTAAATCATCCAAAAATGGCCATAAAATTCAAAATGGCCGACTTCCTGTTGACTTTAGGCTATGGGTTCTTGAGGCTTTTTTGTGCGTCTTGATACGATACATGTCCCCAGAAATTTCGTACATGTAGGTTGAACGTGAACGAGGGGCTAATCATTTCCAATTTTCTAGGTGGCGCTAGCGAGTCTTTTGCCACGCCCATGTGCGAAACTTGTTCGACAGGTTGTTTGCAAATTTGGTGAGTTTTCGAGTATGTTTAGGCCATGTCATTGGGCCTACTTTGCAGAAAAAAAAAAAAAAAAAAAAAAAAAAAAAAAAACGAGCAAAATTCAATAGGGACCTCGCACGGTCGTGCTCGGCCCTAAAAGCGAGCAAATTCAATAGGACCTCGCACGGTCGTGCTCGGGCCCTAAAAAAAAAAAGAAAA
>NW_024043490.1:0-22113 GCF_014851395.1 Micropterus salmoides
AAGGTATGAATGGAAAATGTAGCGAAATTAAAAGTAGATTGCTGACCCAAAGAAAATACTGAGGAAAGAGTAAGGCCACAGTTTTAAAAAGGAACGTGAAAAGGTGCCAAAGACTTATTTTATTCTATTTATTATTTACCAATTTGCGTTATAGGTACTTGTAAGAAGTTATGACCCCCTGCTTCTGGCGTCCCATACTGTAAGGCTTTACGTAACAACACACACAAAGAAAAGTCTGTAGCCTGATGCACTTTGCTGCAGCTTTCTCAAAGTGACGGGGACAAAACATAGATTGACACTTTTCAATGTAACGTGTTGTTTGTGAGTTTGTTTTTCCTCTTTCTTAGTTTTTAATGTAATTTTATTATTTCATGTATATATTTATTGTTTATGAATTTGTGCTCTGGCAACATTGTTTACATAAACATTCATGGCGCGTGAGAGAGATCTCCACGGAAACAAATTTCTGCCACTACAAGTTTCCTCCTCAGTAGAGGAGAGGCGGCCAGGCTGGACCCGATCCTTCCCACAAGAGGTGTTATATTAGCCTAACTATAAAAATAAAAATAGAAAGTAAACTTGATGCGCGTTCTTCATTCACCTCAGCAAAGCGCAGACGTCAGTCCAAAGATCAGTAGGTGATGGGTAGGTGATTCACGCGGAAGTGCCTCAGCTACACATACAGGTCCGTGTGTGACGGTGGCGTCACTTACTGATCCTCAGTAGGCCTAATTGTATTTCAGACTCGAGCTTGGGAAAACGTGGCGTGCGCTGCTCTACTTGATCAATGAAAGAGCTTCGCTACTGGAAAGCTATTTTATTCAGAAAATAGTGGAGATACCACCAAGCTACTGAGAAATGTAGTTGAACTATACTGCCCAACACTGCACATTTCTGAGAAACATGCTCAGAACAGAAAATATTCTCCATATAACTAAATATTGTTCAAGAAAAAAGTTTTTAAAGTGTTTCATAGAGTTTGCGAAACTGAGTGTAGGAGCCATTTCTATGTTTTATGTCCAGGTTTGGCCAGTAGGTGGAAGTAGAGTGCTGACATAGCTAACTGGGGCTCTGCTACTTGGGAGAGCAGGTGCAAACAGACGCAGGTGTTGCCAGAGGCGACAACCCAACTAGTCTAGTTTTTGACCGCGAACGATGCGGCAGCTGTGGCTATTTGTGTGAAGTAGGGTATATTATGAAACTGTCGATGGAGATGTAATATTGTACCGTTATAGATGTTGAAGACTGTATGTGCAACAATGAATCATAGGCCTCTCACTCATGCATGAGTGAGAGGCCTCCCTTGATGGCATCGCCTTGGCCTCCAGCACCACTGTGAGGAATCTTGGAGTTATCTTTGATCAGGACATGTCGTTTAAGTCTCACATTAAGCAAATTTCTTTTCTTTTTCACCTACGTAATATTGCGAAAATCAGGAACATCCTGTCTAAAAATGGTGCAGAAAAACTAGTCCATGCATTTGTTACTTCTAGACTGGATTACTGCAATTCCTTATTATCAGGCTGCTCGAAAAAGTCCATTAAGACTCTTCAGCTGATCCAGAAGCTGCAGCACGTGTTCTGACAGGAACCAGGAAAAGAGATCACATTTCTCCTGTTTTAGCTTCTCTGCATTGGCTTCCAGTAAAATCCAGAATAGAATTTAAAATCATTCTTCTCACCTACAAAGCTCTTAATGGTCAGGCACCATCTTATCTTAAAGAGCTCATAGTACCTTACTACCCCACCAGAGCACTGCGCTCCCAGAATGCAGGGTTACTTGTGGTTCCTAGAGTCTCCAAAAGTAGACTAGGAGCCAGAGCGTTCAGCTATCAAGCTCCTCTCCTGTGGAACCAGGTTCCAGTTTGGGTTCAGGAGGCAGACACCATCTCCACATTTAAGAGTAGGCTTAAGACTTCCTCTTTGATAAAGCTTATAGTTAGGGCTGGCTCAGGTGAGTCCTGAACCATCCCTTAGTTATGCTGCTATAGGCCTAGACTGCCGGGGGATTTCCCATGATGCACTGAGCTCCTCTCTCCTCTACTTTCTCTCCCTCTGTATGCAACCTATCCCATTATTGCATGTTACTAACACAACTTCTCCCCTTTCTGGTAGTCTTGTGCTTTCTCGTCCTCTCCTCTCTCCTCCTATCACTTCCTGCAGGTTTTCTGGCTCTGGAGCTGTGGAGTCTGGATCTGTGGCTGCGGGTCACCTGCTGCCCCCGTGTTCCTGCTCGACACCCTCTGCTGCAACGACTATTGTTGCTAGTTTTATTGTTATTATTGTTATTATAATCATTAACATTACGATGGTTACCATTAACACTATTATAAATATCTGTACCATTTTTCATTCAGTCTATAGCAACATCACCTTCACTGTCTGTACCTCTGTGTGTATATTGTGTAGGCTGCCTCCCTCCCCTCTCTCTCCTTCCATCCCTCTTTTTCTCTCTGTTCCTCTCTTGCCCTCTCTCTCTCTCTCTCTCTCTCTCTCTCTCTCTCTCTCTCTCCCTCCGCCCACCCTGAGCCATGGTTCTGCTCGAGGTTTCTGCCTCTTAAAAGGAAGTTTTTCCTTGCCTCTGTCACCTAGTGCTGCTCTTGGTGGGAACTGTTGGGCTTCTGTAAATAACATCACAGAGTACGGTCTAGACCTGCTCTTTTATGAAAAGCGCTGTGAGATAACTGTTGTTGTGATTTGGCGCTATATAAATAAAATTGAATTGAATTGAATTGAGAGCAGGTGCAAACAGACGCAGGTGTTGCCAGAGGCGAAAACCCAACTAGTCTAGTTTTTGACCGCGAACGATGCGGCAGCTGTGGCTATTTGTGTGAAGTAGGGTATATTATGAAACTGTCGATGGAGATGTAATATTGTATCGTTATAGATGTTGAAGACTGTATGTGCAACAATGAATCATAGGCCTTCACTCATGACAGAGAAGAAGCTGAACTCCTGTTACATTCTTTCTAACCAAACAAAACGCCCACGGTAAGCTGCGTCAACCCTCTGTGTAGCCCTCAGCTGCTTTAAGCTATAAGGTCTGGAGGTTACAAAATAAAATCTATAGCGGCTGTAGACAACGCAAAACAAAATTTGCAGCCGCGAGGGACTAAACAATGAGAGACTGAAAACACCGTGACGCGCAAAAACTAGGTTCCACTCAACGATCCAAGTTCAAGCATTTATTACACTTCAACACATAAAAAATACAACTGGCACTGCAGTTACCAAGTCATAAAACTTTCTGTGTGAGTGCGGTCAACAGAATGCCTTTTCCATGTGTTTTTATGATTAATAAAACTGCAAAGGTGAAATAGTAATTTATCATCAATTATAATTTTAATGCACAATTGCTTATACAGCCACATAACATTTAACATTTGGAACAGTGACACAGATGATGGCCCATTTTAGCTCAGTGGGTTAAGGTTAATTGGGCCGCCAAGAAAAACATCACTTTTAAAAAAAATATGTTCATATACCAAACTAACAACATTATTTCTGATTGATGCCATAAAGACAGATATTATGTATAGTTTTTTTTATGTGCATGTTTTTGTTTTTTTTATAGATTTATCATCCTTATAATAGTTTAGTTAGATTTGGTATGTCAGGCTACTTACCATGCAGCTTTCTGGTGTAGTCTTTATTTGAATCATTCATATAACAGTTATGACAACAGTTTGAAATCCTTTGCTCTAAATCATTTGCAGTCATTGGCTCTAAATTCCAGAGGGGCTGGGACCCCCAAACCTTAAATGGCCCATTTTACCTGACATCACCCTATCACTTCCGCCCATAACCCTGGTGGACACGCCCACTACCTACAATCCGAGTGCAGTGAATAATATGAATGAGGCCATAAACATAAAACACATGGGAGACTTACAGGTGGCTCCTACAGAATCAAAAATGCAAAACATCAGTTTAAAGAAAGCCAGGGAACATAATTCATGAATTACAGTATGAGGTAAACTAATCCAAAATTTAGGGGCATTCGGTCCCCTTCAGATTCTGCTGAGCTCTGGGAGACACTTAGCAAGTGTTCAGTGGCTCCACCACTGTAGAGCCAGACTAACTTATTTACTGTAAAATAAACAGTAGAAGGTAGCTATATACTAAGAGCATAATGAAGGAGAATTGTAGCTAAACATTGCTGACACGAAACAGGGAAGCAGCAGCCTCGATGACTGTTGCTCAACATGGTGGACTGAATGTATAATTTAAATGATCTACAATGATCTGTTGATTTCAACAAGAGGTCTGAGTGAAAGGAGCTGTAGGGGTCGACATCTTCTCCTTCATGCGGAGACAGCAGATAGATTTAAATCAACATACTGTAGTCATTTGCAAAAGTGATTTATTTAGTTGCTACAGAATAAATAGGTACAAATGTTGTACAAATTAAATTATGTAATATACAAAATCATAATGCCTCTAAAACAGAATGAACAAACATGTTGAGACTCACAGCTTAAAAGCAAAACACAAGAGGTAAAACTAATAAAAAGTGCAAGAAGTCAGAAAACAAGAGCAACATGTATTTCAAAGTAAAAAAACAATGAAACTATATAAAGCATAACTTCCGTGGGCGCCAGGTGCCCTGCCTAAAGGCCCGTTCACATTTGATGTTCAGGGAGTGGAAAGCTTAAGATTAAACTTCAAAAACAGTTTATTTCCATGTAAAGTAAATTTAGCTCTGAAAGTGTCAGACAGCTGCAGGTTGAATTCTGTATTTTAAGGTTTCACAAATATACCCAATCACACTGTCACTGGGGAAGATTTGTGGGCTCATATTTAGTCATTGTGAAAAATAAATAAAATAAAACAGAAGGGTCATTTTGAAAATAAATAACCATAAAAAGGTTTCATAGTAGGAGGTATGTTGTAATAAATATTTACACTCATGACTGATCTCTACAGAATAACTAGTTTGTTTTTAAATGTTTTCAATTTAGAGAAGAGTAAAACACTGACGTTACAACAAGGCTCATTTTATAATCAGGAGCCGGCTCCTGATCACCATGTTCGTGGTTTACGCCACCTACTGATATGCAGTCTATTAAGTAGGCCTACAGTTAAGTAACATTTGGAAAATAAGTTCATTTGTGAATCGTATAGATCAGTCTCAAACAAAACAGGGTTCTCACAGTTATCCTCCTTCGGGGCAGGAGAGCCCGACGATGAAGAAAGGCTTGGCACTTTTATTCAAAGTGACTTACAATTACTACGTACATGTCAGAGGTCGCACTCCTCTGGAGCAACTAGGAGTTAGTTGTCTTGCTCAGGGACACACTGGTGGATGTGTCAGTGGGAATTGAACCTGAGTCTCCCACAAAAACAGGCATGCGTCTTATCCACTGCACCATCACCACCCCTTCTGTCATCTTTTTTGTCCATCATGTGTCGCTTTGAGGTGAAATAGCTGTCATCTCTGGCTGCCACTGAAAGAGCTGAAGATGACTGACGAGGTTTCAAATTTGAGCAAACTCTAAAAAAATAAATATTAAGTCTCTCTCTTAAAAAACTAAGTCTCAAATCGATCCTGTCACCAATGACTTGTTGAGAAGAAGTAGCAACTTCCAGTTCTGAAAAGTGAAGCCAATGTGAAGGTGCCTTAAAGCTGCATTCTTTATAACGTGCAGCAGGGGGCGACTGCACTAGTTGCAAAAAAGTCCGATTGTATAGACGTCAATGAGAAAATGAGGCTACCTCTCAACTGATTTATTCAGTAAAAATTTTCCTAGTGAGTTAATGGTCTTTGTCGCTAGTTTCAAGTCTTCTTCAAAACAGTATGATGTTCATTTAGTAAATTATGGTCCCATTTAAAGGGAAATATAAAGCATGGGGATGCTTTAGGAGGGACTACCTCGTGATTAACAAGTCGCTATAATGGTGACCTGTCAATCAAGCTAGAGGCGATTCGTGTCCACTGCTCTGTGTAAATTTAACCAGCGCTGATGAAAAAAAACCTAATCAGGAGTCGTCTTTTTTTCCCCCCGGTAAGTACATTTTATTTTAAGCCTGTTCTTCACTAGGCAAAATGTCAAACTCGAGGCTTCAAACTTTATAGAGTCTGTGGTTGAGAGAAGAGGACAGTTCTGGCACAGTTCTTCTGCAGGCAGTACTTTCCACAGTCTGACCAAAACGTGTTCAGCAAGAACATCCACAAATTTAAAGAAAACTTTTTCCCAGGACGTCTGATGCAGCCACGTCCCAGAGTTTGAGGTGAGCTGAGGATGAAGAACACACAGAGCAGAGGCCATGAGTTGTTTCTGCACCAGAGCCTTAATTCAACATAACCACATTTCACTGCTGATAAACCCACGTACAACATAAACTTCTCAAACATCTGCAGGTTAACAGATTAAAGCTCCAGAGTTTATTTGACTGCACGTCCAGTGCAAAGTTATGGATATAAAGTATTTCTTTATGAGCAACTAACTAGAAGCCACATTGGATACAAAAGACTCAAAAAGCAGACCAGCTTCACCTTCTTCTCTTAAGAAAAGCTGACCGAGAAAGTAGAAGAGGCTCTTAAAAAAGATCCATTTATTGCACTCGTAACAGATTTTGCACAAAAATAAATACATTATTTGTGTGTCTGAGGAGCCTCTTCTGCTGTTTCTCAGCAGGGGTCAAAGTTCATGATCAAACCAGACTCACCTTCATTCTGATGGTAATCTGTGTCCATCATGAAGAGCTCCCTCCTGCTGATCCAGTGGGTCCACTTGTGGCTGGAGGTGATGCTGGTCTGAATCCCTAAAGTGATGAGGAAGATCAAAGAGAGGGACGTGTAGAACGCTCTCGTCTCCGTTAACATCAAATACCAACGAGCTCTTGAGCAAGGCACCTAGACTGGAAGTGGCCTTTCTGGGGTGACGTCATACTTTGGCGGCTGGAGGGACAAGTTTAATAATCAGTCAACTGTCTCCAAGAAAAGTCTGGTCAGATTTACACAACGTGATCAGTTTCCTTCTGACTCACATTTAGTTTTTGAGGCTTGTGTTTAATCACATATCCAGCGACGCCACCACAGACTCCCAGGACCAGTAAGACACACACAGCTGGGATCCAAACGCCCTGATAGGATCGACCACCTGATGTGAAAAAAGACAGAGGCAGAAGTTACAGTAACTGAAATACAACAGATACACAAATCTGAGTGTGATTCAGGACTAATAATGTTAATTCTTTCTCTCCTCACAGAGTTGAACCGTCTCCTCACCTTTAACATGAGTCTCCTCATTTGGATCAGGAGTTTGGACATTTGTGGGAAGCAGCGGCGTCTCTGTCGTCGAGGATTTAACAAAGTTTGGATCTGAAATTAAAGATTTACAACACATTAAAAAGAAACAACCATTATAGGAGAATGGTCACATAAGCTGTTGACAAAATGATCCTTTAACTTCTACAGATGTCTGTTTTTGACCTGTGTGCAGAAATCGTCTATGTTCACTACATTTTGACAGTAAAGTTCTGCCTTGTGTTGCAATCTGGACCATCAGCATCTAAACAAACTCACCAACAATAAGTAGAATAATCGACTCCTTCACTTGGCTGTTTAACTTGGGGATGAAACATTTGTATCTCCCTCCATCAGCCTGTGTTACGTTGGTGATCTTCAGAGAAATGTTTCCACGTTTCAGTTTGTCTGTGAACAGCATCGTCCTGCCGAAGTACGACTGGAGCTTCATGTCCAGGTTTTCACGTCCGTCCCTGTAAACGTGCACGTAGTCGACCCGGCTCAGACGATCAGAGGGGTCGGGCTTGAGATCTGGCTTCGACCACTCCACCGTCAGATCCTCCACATTGTAAGCAGGATCCAGGTGGCACGGCAGGATGACGTCATCACCCGGAGCAGCGATGATTGGCTGAAGTGACCCGATCACACGAGGCTGACCTGGAAAAATGAGGCAAATTTAAACCTTGGACAGACACGATTTTTGACTCTTTATTGATTGTATCAGATTGTACATGATTATTATTGTGGTTATGTATACAGTATTACTTATACATCTACACGCTACCTGATTCCACTTTTATGCCAACACGAATTTCCCCTACGGAGAATCAGTAAAAGGTATATTTTATCTTATCCTATATTATAAGCGGTGCTAATAAGGAAGATTTTAATGTAGTGATAGGATTTAAAACTAGAGCTACAACTAACAGTTATTTCCATCAGTGATTAATCTGTTATTTTCTGGATTAATCAGTCTAGAAAATGGTGAAAATGTAAACTACAGTTTCCTAAAGGCAAAAGTATTTCAAACTCTCTAAAAGCTTGTTTTATAAACCAGAAATATTGTCTGTTTATTGTCAAATAAATAACAATTGAGAAAGAGATCATGAGTTTTGTAGTCATGACTTTGCCAGTTAACAAAGCACAAATCTTTTCATGGAAAATTGAGATAAAATATCTGACATAGAAGAACAAGGGGTCTCGAGCTGAATAAACAACATGACACAAACAGCGTGACAAACGTTTTCTGCGTCTGCGCTGTTGTTGATGTGAAGTGGTGGATTTGTGACAGTATTCTCATTTAATTATATTTTAAGTCAAATAATAAATCTCACACTGGAACCAAAGTTGAGTCCTGACATGAGAACAGGCTTTATGTTTCCTGATTTCAGTTTAAACCGTCCTGCTTATCAGGATGTTGGATGTCTCCCAAAAGTTTTGAAAAACAACCACAAGATGTCCTTTTGTTTGATCACACTATTCAAACTGTGGCACGTGAGCAGCTGACTGACCACTCATTCTTAACCAGTTAGTTTAAAATTGTGATAAACTGATGAATGATTTAACACTCATTTTAAAACACTGAGTCCTTTATATTTGTATCAGTCCCATGAAATGATTCATGTGGCAGGAAAAGCACCTGAATGTTTACAGGTGACTCACTTACTGAATCATAAAGTTCCTCTTTCCCACCAACTTGAAACCAAATTCAAAATTATGAGTAACAAATCTGGTCATGTGAGTGAAACGCAGGTGTTTGTTTGTTTTCTTTTAGCCTACAGGTCAGTGATTTTTCTGTGTTGCTCTAAAATCAATCAAAACTGTCTTGATTTTTAGTCACGAGTAACTTAACAGCAGCAACTGTTTGTTATGTTACGTGTGGTTCAGCGGCTTAAACAGCAATCAGCAGCCAATCAACTTAATTAATAATAAATGATCAATATTAGATAAATAAATGAACAACATTATAACGTTAGTTTTAAAGTTACTTAATATAACAATTATTTTCAACTCACATTTCAGTTCATGTTGGCTACACTAATGGATACAGTCGCTATTTAACTTCTTTTTATTAACTGAATATCGCTCGACATTTGACTGAATGAATGAATGAATGAATGAACTAAAGGTGCCGTTAACTCTCGTAACGTTAGCGAAACATATGAACTCACCTTCAACAGGCTTCGTCCAGACAGCCGTACTCAAACATACAGCGAGAGTCCAGAGTGGAAAAAAGGTAAAACCAGGCACGGAGCTCCCGAAGTGAGCCATAAAAACAGCTGAGAGTGAGACAAACAAACAAACAAACAAACAAACCCACCTCCTGAAGTGAGCTCGACTGCTGCTGCGCTGTCACTCTCACTCTACACAGCAAGGGACTACGCGTTGACGTCACGTGATGACGTACTGCTTTCAAACCACAGTGACGTGTTGTGCTTTGATAAGATTCATAATTAGCTCAAACTCATTAAACTGGTGATTCATCAGCACGTGATGATGAATCACCAGTTTATGACTCAGGCATAACTTACTCCAAGAATGTATGTTTTATAATATCCTTTCAGTGTCTTTTTATGTAACGCTTTAGTCTGCCTCTTCTGTTATATTATTTTCTTTCATTGGACACTCCAAATAATAAATCATTTAAATTATTTTCTGTTTTTTCACGTTACTTGAGAGCAAACTCAAAAGTCAAAAAAGTTTCAGAGGGTGGTGTGATAGCAAATATATTGATCATTTTTAATGATTCATGCCGTGACGCTGAATGTAATAGTCAAAGCATCTCTGTTGTCTGTGTCTCTAAGAGATCATAACCGTGACCATGGATAAATCACAGGCTCTCAGCTCTCCTCACTCATTCGAGCACAGGCTATATCTGGGCTACAGAGAGAGCTTGCCTCACAGATTTTTAAAAAAATATATGAATTGCCATCACAGTGGTAAACTCAATTATCAGTTGACATTGTTTAAACCAAAACATACATTTATGTAACTTATGTTTTACTCTAAAGCTCTACTCTCATCACACCCGTGTTCTTCTCTCTCACTTGATCACTTTAAAGTCACAATACCCGCCTATTGTGTGGCGGGACTCAGGAAGTTGATGAACAAAACATTTTTCATTTTTCATAAACATGCACAGTAAACTAGTATTTCTTTAATTTGTAGTGATTCATGTGCCCCTCTGTGAGAAGCTGTTCTTCCCGACTTTGGTGCGATCATGAGCTTTGTGTGTCTGATTGATGGGTTGTTATGTACGGTAGCCTATGTGATGCTGTTATCCAAGTGTGCTGACCAGTTTGAAGATTAGTGATTTTGTTCCACATTTGGTGCTGCACCAGTAGACTACATTCCTTAAAACCACTAAAATATTGCTTTACCTGACTTGTGTAATGGGAATTCCAAACATATTGCATGTAACCCTGGACTCAGGGAGACTCATCTGTGATGTGGCACTGAATCTGTGTAAACATAACAGTCAAAATATCTCTGTTCTCTGTGGTATCCAGACTTCAGGGACAATGTGTCTCTGTGGGATGATAAAATTGACCCTAAAGCTGGATAAATAACAGGCTCACGGAGCTCTCCTCACTCATTCGAGCATACATGTACACGGCGTTTGTGTTTTGCTGTGAGTCCTTCTGCAGAAGACTTGAATAAAACTCACAGAAAGACAAGTGTTTGCCTGAGCTGTTTATTTAAACACGCAATTCCCACCACACTTGTTATCAGAGTTAATGCTAATAAATAATAATAAAAAACTATTAATCTAAACTTTTATGCAACAACTGAATTAATAAAAAAGACTTTACTTTGTGTAGCCTACCAAAGTTTTCGCCAACTTCCTGAGACTTGAGCGGGCAAATTCAAGTTAATTTTTCCAGACAGGAACACATTTTTCACATTATTCTGACACCACACCACATGGATGAGGTATTACTGCGAAATTCAAAGCACTATGACACAACTCTTGGGAGGCCCCTAGTAAACCCTTGTAATTACTGACAAGGCCAGACAATTCCTTACACTGTATAAAATAAAACCAAAAGTGAAGTGCCTTTGTTTTCATGTGTCACAGCTCTCATGCTGCAATAAGGTGAAATAGGTGCAGAGGCGTTGCACAAAATTCTGGGCCCCATACATAAACAGTCTCTGTGGGCCCACTTCCTCTCTTGGTTCATGTCTCTCACACATCCTTTAAAAAAATGTTTATAAATCATTTAACTAACAGCTGTAAACATGAATCTGTAGTGGTGATAGTAACTGATGAACTGTTCATACCACATTTAAACAAGTAATAATAATGTGGAACATGCAGGAGTGATATTATATTATTATTATTATATTATATAACTTATAGTTATATTTCACGCCACTTAGTCTTTACTGACTTATACTGTGCAAATATGGTGTGAAATTTTACGCTGATAGCCGGCGTCAGACTGAGCTCAGCAGGGGGGCATTTATTTTCAATGAGTGGGCACTAGTGATGGGGAATTACTTGAGGTATCCCATAGGCCTAGTTAATATTGCTACTGTCTTATTTGTAAGTGATTAGCCTGAAGTGATGCAAACCAACTCCTCCTAAACTGCCTCTGAGCACCTTTATAGGCTATTATAAACAAAGTTAACAGCAGTCATGTAGTTTAACTGCCATCTCACTGACAGGAGAGACACATCTTGATTCTAGTTTGCTCTACATAAGCGTTTACACTAGGCTACTACTAAAAAAGCACCATGTACCATTATCAAAACAATATCAAACACACTCACAACATACACAAAGATGATTCTACAATCTCCGTTGTCAAAAAGGAATAAAACAGATGTTTCTCCACGGCGGGAGGGACATTTCAGGACAACGGACAGGCAAAATGGTAATAACTGAACTAGCATTAATAAGCTACGGTCATAAAACATATAGCCTACTTACAATCATTTATGACCATTGATGTACCCCACAAACAACACTACTATAGCCTTTGAAAGCAGTTTTTGGAGGTCTCGGCAAGCAGGCAGAATTCGGGCTGTCCTCATCTTGCTGTAAGGGGCCAGCAGACTCGTTTATCCACGTGTGAATGTAGCTATATAGGCTTCAGTCACTTGAGATTCATAGTTAGGGTTTATAGGTGTGGATGAAGTCGCTGGGGTATGGAACTATTTTCTAATGTCCACTTTGGAGTGTTTTGAGCTGCTTGCTTTGGTGTGATGTGCACTGCCGCCAGGAATCTCCTGCTAACTGAAACTCATTTCATGCCCGTACCAAAGTGCAAGTTCGTTGGGAGGGGGAAAGTAGGGGGGTTTCCTCACAGAGCCACACCGAATTTTACGTTAGCTTTAATATATTTTCAACTAATTAACTGTTTGTAAATGTAGATTTTTATTGCTCATTGAAATGTAAATTAAATTAAAATTATATTGTTTTGTAAATTATCATAAGTCTGTTCCCATAACGTCGACTCCGCCTTATTGTAACCCAAACCATGATGTTTTGAGTAGTGTAACTAATGTTATAGCCACACTATGCTAGTAGCTTAGCTAGCTACTCACCCTTTGGCTTACTCTTACCTTAACCATGACAGGGCTGTGTGTCTACACCAAGCGGGAAGCTTCCGGTCTACAATAGGAAGCCGATGCGGAAGTCCCTGAAACCTGCATTCTAGTGAAAATCCAGCAGGGGCGACTCTTCTGGTTGCAAAAAGACTTCAATACTTTCCTGATGAGTTATGGTCTCAGTCGCTAGTTTCAAGTCTTCTTCAATACAAAATGATGCTCATTTAGTAAATTATGGTCCCATTAATTTTAAAATAGACTACAAAGCAGAATATGTTTCTGGGCGGGATTATCTATGATTGACAAGTCATTACCATGGCGACCTGTCAATCAGGCTAGAGCCGACTCGTACTCTCAGCACTGTGTAAATTTAACCAGTACCATTGAAAAAGCTTATTAGGAGTTGTCTGTTCACTTTCTCTGGTGAGTACATTTAATTTTAAGACTGTTGTTCGCTAGACAAAATTATCAGCCCTATTAAAATGACAGTTAACGTGAGTTACAGTTGCACCTAGCTAAGCAAGCTAGGTAGCTCCACACACAGCCGTTAGCTCCGCTGTAGCGTCACTTCCAAGCACTTCCTACAAAAACACGACATGGCGGCGCCCTATCGGCCAAACTCGAGCCTTCAAAACGGCGGTCCACAAACCAACGGATGACGTCACGATGACTACGTCCATTTCTTTTATACAGTCTATGGTCTACACCTAAGTGAGTTATTTACATTTACATTTACTCATTTGGCAGACACTTTTATCCAAAGCGACTTACATTTGAGGAACAACATACAATCATCAACAAAGCATCAAATACGAGAACTACAACGGACGATAAATACCAGTAAGAGCTAATAGCATGGATGGCATCAATGGGGTAAATACGTAGGGAAAGAAGTAAGAGTTAACAACAAGTGCAAGATAATTGTAGGGGAGAGAAGAAAGCTACTTTCTGTCATGTCAAATGACATTTTAGCAATGATGTTGATTAATTTATGATGCTGATAATAATTTATTTTCCAGCATACAATACAAATATGCATCAAGCTAGATTTCTCTGACTGCCTTGAATCTAAACTGATATTAACTTAAACCATTCTGTGTGTTAGTAGTGATATGCTCACATTTCTTTTGTAAGAAATTAGTTGGCAGTTGTTTTCTTTCCCTTTCGTTTCTTCTATTACTTTACTTGTTACCCTTGATTTCCCTTTCTTGGGGAAAGAAATGACACACATGTCACAAGGCACGATGATGCTTCAGCATCAGCAGTCACTCGCTTGATTAGCCCATTTAGAGGTGAATCCTAGTGCTGGGCAAACTGAACTATTTGCGTCTTTTGTAAACTTGAGAGGGGCTTTGGAGAGCCACCACATTTTTTTAATTTTTAGTGGAGACACAAAGTTTTTACAGTCAGTTTTTACTTATGACACTATCGCCTGTAATGAGCTTGACTGGAGCTGGACGACTGAATGAATACCTTTCACTTCACAGCTTTATAAGGTTGATGTAACCACGCATGCACTGACGCAACACGTTGTGTCTCAGAACAGTATGAAGTGATAGGCTACATAATGGTGCAATAAAACTGCCATTAAAACTTACATATTAGTTGAGAGCAAACCCTCCAGTCAAATCTTAAATTCATACAGGCCTAGTTAGTCTAAGAGGGTGGGGAACTTGAATCTCAGACAAAAATTGTTAACAAACCAAAACAAATGAACTGAACTTTAACTTCAGTGCTTTTGTTTGTCACGCCTTTGTTCTTTTCTGTCACATGGTCACTTTAAAGTGACCAACTAGCCTATTGTGTAGTGTGACTCAGCAAGTTAATGAACAAAACATGAGTCATGATGACACGATATATTTTTCACAAATAAAATCATAGTAAACTTTCATTTGTAGTGTTAACTTGTTGTGATTGATGAACGTCTTCCGCTGGGACATCAGTGTGTTCATGAGCTTTAACATGTAATGTGGAAACAACATGGATGTTTTTATACAACGTCAGAATGATGGGTTGTTATGTATGTGATGTTGCTATCCAGGTATGTTGAAACAGTTTGAAGCTTAATGATTTTGTCCCAGATTTGTTGCTGCAGCAGTGGGCTTCTTCCCCTAAAACTAAACTTTTTTATTGCTCTACATAACTGGTTATCAGAGTAATGTTAATAAATAACTAATCTCCGTCACTCATAGACAGAAACTAATGGTTGCAACCTGATACCATGTGAGCTAAAAGCTGATATGCAATGGATAAAATAATTAAAAGCATTTACTTTCGTCCGCTCTGTAACATGACTCATCTACCAAAATTTTCGCTGATTTTCCAAGTTGTTGTTGTTGTTGACTTGAGGGGACATTCCAGTGAAATTTCCCAGACAGGTACAACTTTTTCCTGATTGAATGCAGTGTTTTCTAAATCACCATTATATAACTCGGGGGAGGGAGAGAGCCAACAAATATGTCTTTACTAGACAAGACCAGACATGTCCTAGTACTCATGCTGCAATAAGGAGAAATAGCTGCTGTGTCATTATGACACATCAGGGTGATACTGTTAAATCAATCAGCCTGTCATTTTAACCATCCTGTTTGTTTTTCTGACCAACAACCTAAAACCCAAAGATATTTAATCAACAACAATGTAATACAGAGATGAGCTGCAAATCATCACATTTTAGAAGCTGTTAACAGGGGCGGACTGACTATTTTTTGTCGACTAACCTTTTTATACACAGTCTATGGCAGGGGTTTTCAAAGTCTGAGACTGCAGGCCTCTCCTCATACAAAGCTTGGGAAATGCCCCCCCTCCCCATCTTTAATTTACTTGGAAAATATTGCTCAATTCCTGGATGTCTATGAGATCAGGGTTATATTATCTTTTCCCATCGACAATCAACATTTGAGTCAAAATAGCCTAATATTGCTGTGTAAACATAACTTATGACTAAATAGTTTTAAAAAGGGTCTGTCCTAAGCCATTTATTAGTTTCTGACTCTGATGGAGGGGAAACAGTTCCCCCAAACTACCGTATCTCTGAACTCTCACACATGTAGGTTATTATATGTGATCTCCTTTTATAACTAATGTAATATTGTTTCATTTCCGTTCACTGAGCCTCCATCCTTGTGGGATGAGGGAACTAATGCGGTCCCTTTTTATATACAGTCTATGGCCCAATCCCAATGTCCCCCATAAACCCTAAGCCCTGAATCCTCACACACTTTACTGACGTCACTTGGAAAGTGATTGAGTTTAAGAGGCTGCAAGGGCTCAAAATGCTGTGAACGGGAACGGGACAGCCCTTTTCCACTTTATCACGTTACCTTGACGATGCTGAAACACGTTGCACACTTTTTATTTTATGTTTTTGCCTTATTTTTAAGTCCTGCAGGCTCACGCCCTACAGAGTGGAGGAGAGGTAGCTTAAATGTCAATATATATTTGTAATTAATCAATACACTATTGTTGGTCAAACAGCATCATTAAGCAAAAACTAAAATAAATACTTGAATAAATAAAGTGTGTAATAAGGTGGTTGCTTTCCTCTGACTTCATGTGTTCTATGCACTATCTTAAGTTAAGAAAACTTTCAACGATATTAACATCAGCGTAGGTGTTGATTATTGTTTTTTTTCCTGTTTTCTTCTTCTCTTATAAGGCAGATTTTCCGTGATACTTCTCTCGCTTCCGGGCTTCCCCTGGTAACCCCTGTGTTTCACGTCATACTGCTATGAACTGTGGGCAATTCCCTCAGGCAAATTCTGCAGAAATGCAGACTTACGATAAGGGTCTATAAAGGGCTCAAAATGTCCGCAAGAGAGCCCTTGCACACTTGACGATTTGACAGTGGGACAGCCCTAAGCCCTCACGGACTTCCCGGGAACGTGCCTTAAAGTCTGTGACTCTGTGAGGGGGGACATTGGGACTGGGCCTATGTGCGGGCCAGAATGAAGGAAGTAGAATCACAAAAGGACAAATAACAAGTTCTATTTCGTATAGGCCAATATATCGCTATTGGGTAGACCCCTCTGTGCGCCTGCATGGCACTGAGAAAATTTGTCTACGGGCCTCTCCTATGTCCGCATCTTGTATATATACAACTGTGAGACTCGACCTTCAGCTCCCATTTTTCTTCAGCACTGAGCTGTCTAAAGAGCAGAAGATTTCGTGTCGGAAAAGAAGAGCGATGTCTTCTAGCAAGTTGGCCCGAGCGGTTAGGGACGCCGCTATATCAGTGCCACTCTCTTGACGAAGCCCTCGACCTGTTGCGGATCGGATGAGCAGGAATCCCCCAGCGGCTCCCCGCTTCCCCCGTTCCAACCTCCTGTGAGCTAACAGGTAGCTAACGGTAAGCTAACGTGTAGCTGACATTCAGTCTGTCCCTGGATCAGCCGACCAGGGAGACCCCATGTGTCCACGTTGCACCACATTAGCTGCGGCTAATGACATCTAGCAACCAGTTTCATTGCTGCTGGCCGACCCTTGTCGGTCAGAGCGGACCACTGGTAAACTATGGGTCGAAAAAAAGTTGAGTGTGAAATCTTGTTGCTCCTTTTTGTGGAAGTTGTTGAACAAATGCTGTCTGTGCCTGTCTCAGTCGAACTAGCCACACCAAGCACACATTTCCCACACTGTGTGAGCCAGCTGCCGTTAAATCTTACTTGTGAAAAGTAATCCCTCGAGCCCTGTTTGCAATGGTCCGCCGATTTGAGCATGAATATGCTGCACAGCGCTCTGGCATCTCGCTTTCTTCAGCTGCGCAACTGGGAGTACGACCGGTTCAAGATGGCGGACGCATTTCTTGCGCCCAGCGGCTAATAGGGCGTCTACCTCTAGATATGTCTATGTTTTAGCATACACGTCTTGGCCATTCCTGAGATGACAAAGACATGTATGTATGTAGCAAAAGGTTGTTCCCATGGTCCCTGTAGAGTCACATATTTGTCTGTGTTAAAATCTCACCAGCATGTCTGTAGAGTTTCTATTGTAAAACGTGACCCTTTGATCAATAATCAAATGTTAATCTTGTGGCTCTTTAAAATTGTTACTGCTTGGCTCAAGGCTGGCAACAAAAAGAGAGGCCTCACACAGATTACAGAAACAAAAATGGTTTATTTTACTCAAACTAACAAACAACTTAACTAAGTGAGATATAACTAAGGTAGATATGATGAATATCAGACATGTCAGAAGTGTGTGGACGAGTGAAAATGAAGTGTAATGCATGTTGATGGGTGCAGCAAATTAAACAAAGGAACAAAGGCTAGGAGCAGGCCAGCAGAGAGAGACGGACTCCTAGGGCCTTTCCGAAACTAGACCCTCACCACTTCCACTCCGACACAAAGTGAACTCTGGTCGGAGTCACCTTCACAGCCAAATCGAGCTCCCTAACTCGCTTAGGGTTTAAATACAGCGGCCAACTTTCGGACAAACTACCCTCTCCCCACAGATTAAATAGGATCTGATGTTACTTAGGCCTACTCACTGCTATAATTTGTGTATCAAATAACAGTTATATTAAGATTCAGGACTGATGTTGAGGAAAAGTTTTTTGCAATAACAAAACTTAAAGCATTTGTCATTTATTCCGTGTTTGTTTCAAATATTTCTTTAAGAACCTGACTTTAGACATCATGAAAAAAAAAATTATATTATTTTATGAAAAGATTGAAATTCATTGTAAAGAAAAGCCTAGGCTATATATTTAAACCTCTTTATCTTATATGAAAAATATTACATTCACAAATGCAACATTTCAATATAAATCAAATATTATATTGAAGCATTATAGTCTGAAGAATTTGAAACAGTTGTATAAAGATTGTATATAACTATTTTTCTTTAAAGCCTTTGTTTCTCCCTGTGTATCAAGTTATGCCATGTTCTGTTATTCTAGTCGTTTAATGTAGGCTATTTTATTTTGGCTGAAGATTTTCGCATGAGATGAATACGATTCAAGAACAACAACAGTTTTAATCAGACAAGAGCCTTTTTTAATTAAATACAATACAACATTTGGGCTACGTTGTTAACCTGTGAATGGTGATATGAAATGTTAGTGTAGTTTCGGAATTAAAAATCCCCCCATGTTAACCGGCGAAGTCACGCGGAACTCGCATGTAAAAGAAAGGTCCCCCATCGTGCAGCAAAGGGTGTTACACATTTTCAACAAGCCAGCTTCGCTGCTCACTCTGCATCTGAGGGTTTAACATCCCACTACCACTCCGCCCCACTGGTTTCGGATGCCCCTCAATGTGGCGGACCCTCCGCATCAATGTGCAAACGGAGTGGAAGTAGGTAGGGAGAGGGAGTAGCGAGCAGTTTCGGAAAGGCTCCTAGAAAGGCAGCCCTTTTATGCCCTCTAGGAAGCCCAACCCAGATGGGCAGGTACAAGCATTGAACCCTCCCAGCTCCACCTACAAGCCACACCCAGCATCTGCAAAACAGACAAGGAAGACACACGGGCAGGCAGACTGGTCACAAAATGTTAACAAAATTGTGACCAAAACTCATTTCCTAAAATTAAACAATCAGTACTTACAGTGTAAAACTAATTTACAAAATCAACAATTTAAAATGTTTTTTTAAATGCATTTTAAATCAATAAACAATTATAGATTACAGATTATTACCTGGATTAAGCAGAAACAAAAGTAGCTGTAACATAAACTCACATTGGGCACATTATCCAGATACAATGGCAATACAATGAAGTAAAGTTCACCAAGTTCACATCAACCTCGTATTTCCAGCATTGGTGGCGCCGCATCAGCTCTTTATATAGCTATAATTTAGTATTCAAGAGTCTGACTCACTTGATATGTTTCATCCCTGTGCAAAGCCACAAGATCAACAGGAAGTTTTTAAGTGCTTTTTAAAAATCTGCCAGGTTATGCGACGAACTTCTGACATTTGAGGTGTTAAAGAAGACGCGTTTCCAGCAGGAAGCTGTGGCCTCTATATGATATAAATGTTGACATTACACTGTGTGATACAGCCCCTCAACCAGCCAGTGAGTCAGTCAGCAGGCGAAATCATGGCGCTAACAACTCTCTGCACTGTCGTTGGTGAGTTCTGATATTATGTGGTTTTTAACATTAACTGCATCCTGGTTTCTGAGCGATTTTAATGTTAGTACCCTCCAGTTAAAACCTTTCTGTTGTACATGCTAGTCTGTGTGTGTTTATGCTCGTTCTGTGTGTGCACATTGAGAACAACGTCAGGCCAGAGTCAAACTCCTTGTAAGTTCACAGATATCTGGCCTATAAAAGTGATTCTGAATGTTCCCTGTGATTACTCTATGGTCAGATTAAAGATTAAAAGTTTGATCAGTAATGATATGAACTGAATAAAGGACATTAATTCACAAGTATTAATGTCTGAACTAAGGTTACAATAGTTATTTTTCAATGAATTACTATAAATACATTAATATAACAGTAAAACAGACTTCTAATACATTTAACTGGTTGTTTCTCACTACTTGCTGAATAACCACCAGAAACGACAACTTATACTACATTACTTCATTGTATTAACTACAGGTAGACTTTTGCATTAGTAATCAGACTTCACTCACCACATCATCACAGAAACCATCTATTTAATTTCACAGCCAGACATTCGTCGTTCAGAGTCTCTGTAGAGATATTCTTCAAGCTTGATCTTTACAAATGTTAGTTTCTCTTGTTGTGGTTTCACAGTAGCTGCAGCTTCTTTTTTTATATCTGGTTTTTGATTGTGGGCGACATCTGAAACTTTAATTGTTTGTTCTAGTCACTATCTACTGTAGCGCCCTGCAGCTGCAGATGCTATCAACGTTCACCTTTATAGCCCAGCGTTGTAGACAGACCGACTCATTTGCTGTTATTATTGTAAAATAAACTCAACAAATCACTTCTCAGCTTCCAAATGACTCCAACACTGAATGTAGCTTTTCAAATGAAGGTTGCAGAGAAGTGGGAAACTTTGATCAGCTTCAATCAACTCACTTATTGTTCAAAATAACATCCGTAGTGAAACAAGGAAACACAAAACGTAAAAACGGTGACGAGCTTGCTGAGCGTCCACACATCAGCCAAGTGCTCCTGTTTGTTCACGTCAACAAAGTCTTCTGTTTGCTTGAGGTGCATTTATGATTAAAGTCTCACTTTGGCACCATGTGTCTGTTTCTTGCAGCCGCTCTGAGCGTCCTTCCCAACAGATCCCAGTTCTTTCAGTACGAGTCTGTCTCTCTGAGCTGTGGGCAGCAGGGAAACTGTTCTGAGTGGAGCGTTAAGAGGAACACATCCAAAGACACAAATGAAGAGTGTTCAAATTCTGGGGGAAAAAAATGAATCACACTGCTTCACAGCTGACCTTTACCCTACAGACACTGGAGTGTACTGGTGTGAGTCTGCAGCAGGAGAGCGCAGTGAAGCCGTCAGCATCACAGTGACCAGTGGGTTTAAACATTTTCCTCCTACGACCTTCTGTGAGCGACACGAAATGGTTGCTGGTCACCATATCTGACCAAGGCTTATAGTTTCTGACAAGCTATTTCTCAAATGCAGGTTTAGGTCATCTAGTACAGTCAAAAGTTTCTAACGACCGTTTTTTATATTTTCCAACAAGCAGCTTCTTGTGGTGACACTGGCACAAAACAAACTTACTAAGTATCATGTGTAGACTTCTTCAAGCTACTTGAGCTTAAAACGTCCTTCCTTGTTTCTGTCTGTCCCTGAGGTGGCACTGTGATCCTGGACAGTCCTGTCCTTCCTGTGATGGAGGGAGACGATGTGACTCTGAGCTGCAGAAACAAGAACATCTCCAACCTCACAGCTGATTTCTATAAAGATGGGCGTCTCATCAGGAGCAGCTCTACAGGAAACATGACCATCCACTCTGTCTCTAAATCTGATGAAGGACTCTACAAGTGCAACATCTCTGGAACTGGATCACCAGACAGCTGGCTGACTGTCAGAGGTGAGATCGGCCTTTTTAAACAACTTCTTACTGTGAACACTCGGTCCTACATGAACACATTTGGCCAAAGTTATACATGAAAGATTTATTTCCCCACTCACTGACTTAGTAGTAGTTTTGGTGGCTAAACCTAACCAAATTGTGACATTTCACAACATTAACCACTAGTTTTTTTGAAAGTCTAAACGGACTATTCATATTTATTGTTGCTAACTTGACCGCAGAGCCCCTGACATCCAAAACAATGCTAAAGGACCCAAGGCATTAAAAAGCGAAGCCAAGGGATCTCAACCAAGCGTCCATATGTGACTAGTTGAGAATGAATTGGTCAAAAAATGTCTGCAAAGC
>NW_024043491.1:0-80972 GCF_014851395.1 Micropterus salmoides
AAATAGTAACTTATTTATTACATTCAAGTGCAACTTCGGTGTTCCTTTTACATGCAATTTTTTCAGGTCGCCGGTCCGATGCAGGGCCGTGCAGTACGTATTCAGAAGAAGCCGGTTACACTGGGGCCGTGACTCGGATGGGAGCGAGGTTTACGGGGGTGAGTGTGACGGAAGCCAGCAAGGTTGTGCTGTGAGAAAACCTCACTACCCAACACTTTACATGATGCATGGGTTTAAGCTCCTCGTCAGCGTGTCCGACTCACGCACCCGACGTCGGCAGTTCAATTCCGGGCCGTGCAGTGAATGTGACGTAGTGTAAAAGCGCTTTGAGTGGTTGGAAGATCAGGAACGCGATGTACAAGTGCAGAACATTCACCATTTAACAAATAACATTGTGTGACAGACGCCAGCGAGGCTGTGCAGTGATAAAAGCTCAATAACCGACACCGTACCTGAGGTCACCGGTCCGATTCAGCACCGTGCAGTACATACTCAGGAGCAGCCGGTTACAGTGGTGTCATGACCTGGATAAGGATTATGTTCCCGTTTGGACGGAAAAATGAATGCAAGGTATTGCCATTGTCAAAAACGTGACACGGTGTCAATGTAGTCGACACTTGGCATCACTTGAATGGGGACAAAGCGGACCGTTGGCGATGTTCGGGAACACATGCGCGCCTTACCCCCGAATCCCACGGGGGGTGCTTGATCTGGCCAAAAGGCCTTAACGAGGGATTTAGCAGCTGGAGCGTCCAGTTGGGAAACTTTTTGACACTTGGGTCAACAATTCAAGCGCCCCTTACGCTGCAACCCAAGGGGCTAGGGGGCCCGAAAAGAGGCCGCCACGCCCCATTTGGCAGTGGCGACAACATATGAAATATCTGCAGCCCTGGCACTTTTAGAAAAAAAGTGGCTCCAATCTGACCAAATTGCACAGGCTGTCTGACGTGTCGAGTCTAACACCATCCTGAGCGCGATGTCCATGCGGCCCAAAGAAATTCTAGACATCTTGCTTAAAATTTGACCACGTGACCTTATTCTAGGCCTGGCCAACTACCTGTGTTCCAAATTTGGGGTCTCTGGGACGTTTCTGTGAGAAGTTACGGACTTTTGAATGTTGGAAAAATATGTGTCCCAATTGTCAATTTTGACATAAGGGACACCTGGCGACCTTTTGAAATTTGGGCAGGTATTTGGGCACCTTGGAATGCACCCAGGGACACCAAATTGATGTCAGGGTTCACTGTTACAGCCTTTACTGTCTGCAGCCGTCGAACTGCTGTTTAAGGTGTAGGAATCTGGCCAAATGACCTCAACGAGGCCTTCTGAACCGTGAGGGTCCATTTGGGAACCTTTCTGACAATTGAGTTGACAAATGGAATCATGGTAATTATTAAGTATGACTATTAACCACATCCCATTCTGAATTTTGAATGTTAACAAGTTTCTAATAAGACCTAAAAGAAGTCCCAAAGGTTAGAATGTTTTCTTTTAAATTCTTTTTTTACTTTGAATTTTGAATGTCATGACATCATCAAAGGTCGAATGCCTTTGATGATGTGTGTATAAGACCCAAGTGTTGGTTTAGTTGCAGTTTTTCTCAGAAGATCTCTTCCTGCTAACACGACAGCACTGGTAAGAAAATAAGCTTGTGGCTAAAAAAATCATCGGTGACCTCTGGCCTCCCTGGTAAAAATAATAGCATAGAGAATAGAATAGACACTTTATTGTCGTAGAGGGGAAATTTATCTTGGGCACAGTGCTACTCAGAACGTGCATCCTATTTCTTTAAAAAAAAAAAAGTAACTTCTTTATTACATTCAAGTGCAACTTCGGTGTTCCTTTTACATGCAATTTTTTCAGGTCGGTGGTCCGATGCAGGGCCGTGCAGTACGTATTCAGAAGAAGCCGGTTACACTGGGGCCGTGACTCGGATGGGAGCGAGGTTTACGGGGGTGAGTGTGACGGAAGCCAGCAAGGTTGTGCTGTGAGAAAACCTCACTACCCAACACTTTACATGATGCATGGGTTTAAGCCTCCTCGTCAGCGTGTCCGACTCACGCACCCGATCGGCAGTTCAATTCCGGGCCGTGCAGTGAATGTGACGTAGTGTAAAAGCGCTTTGAGTGGTTGGAAGATCAGGAACGCGATGTACAAGTACAGAACATTCACCATTTAACAAATAACATTGTGTGACAGACGCCAGCGAGGCTGTGCAGTGATAAAAGCTCAATAACCGACACCGTACCTGAGGTCACCGGTCCGATTCAGCACCGTGCAGTACATACTCAGGAGCAGCCGGTTACAGTGGTGTCATGACCTGGATAAGGATTATGTTCCCGTTTGGACGGAAAAATGAAAAAAAAAAAAAATAGTAACTTATTTATTACATTCAAGTGCAACTTCGGTGTTCCTTTACATGCAATTTTTTCAGGTCGCCGGTCGATGCAGGGCCGTGCAGTACGTATTCAGAAGAAGCCGGTTACACTGGGGCCGTGACTCGGATGGGAGTGAGGTTTACGGGGGTGAGTGTGACGGTGTGCAAAGAAATTCTAGACATCTTGGATAAAATTTGATCACGTGACCTTATTCTAGGCCTGGCCAACTACCTGTGTTCCAAATTTGGGGTCTCTGGGACGTTTCTGTGAGAAGTTATGGACTTTTGAATGTTGGAAAAATATGTGTCCCAATTGTCAATTTTGACATAAGGGACACCTGGCGACCTTTTGAAATTTGGGCAGGTATTTGGGCACCTTGGAATGCACCCAGGGACACCAAATTGATGTCAGGCGTTCACTGTTACACCTAATTTCAGGCACTGAAAGCTGCAGCCGTCAAACTGCTGTTTAAGGTGTAGGAATCTGGCCACATGACCTCAACGAGGCCTTCTGAACCGTGAGGGTCCATTTGGGAACCTTTCTGACAATTGAGTTGACAAATGGAATCATGGTAATTTATTAAGTATGACTATTAACCACATCCCCATTCTGAATTTTGAATGTTAACAAGTTTCTAATAAGACCTAAAAGAAGTCCCAAAGGTTAGAATGTTTTCTTTTAAATTCTTTTTTTACTTTGAATTTTGAATGTCATGACATCATCAAAGGTCGAATGCCTTATATGATGTGTGTATAAGACCCAAGTGTTGGTTTAGTTGCAGTTTTTCTCAGAAGATCTCTTCCTGCTAACACGACAGCACTGGTAAGAAAATAAGCTTGTGGCTAAAAAAATCATCGGCTGACCTCTGGCCTCCCTGGAAAAAATTATAGCATAGAGAATAGAATAGACACTTTTCTGTCGTAGAGGGGAAATTTATCTTGGGCACAGTGCTACTCAGCAACGTGCATCCTATTTCTTTAAAAAAAAAAAAAGTAACTTATTTATTACATTCAAGTGCAACTTCGGTGTTCCTTTTACATGCAATTTTTTTCAGGTCGCCGGTCGATGCAGGGCCGTGCAGTACGTATTCAGAAGAAGCCGGTTACACTGGGGCCGTGACTCGGATGGGAGCGAGGTTTACGGGGGTGAGTGTGACGGAAGCCAGCAAGGTTGTGCTGTGAGAAAACCTCACTACCCAACACTTTACATGATGCATGGGTTTAAGCCTCCTCGTCAGCGTGTCCGACTCACGCACCCGACGTCGGCAGTTCAATTCCGGGCCGTGCAGTGAATGTGACGTAGTGTAAAAGCGCTTTGAGTGGTTGGAAGATCAGGAACGCGATGTACAAGTACAGAACATTCACCATTTAACAAATAACATTGTGTGACAGACGCCAGCGAGGCTGTGCAGTGATAAAAGCTCAATAACCGACACCGTACCTGAGGTCACCGGTCCGATTCAGCACCGTGCAGTACATACTCAGGAGCAGCCGGTTACAGTGGTGTCATGACCTGGATAAGGATTATGTTCCCGTTTGGACGGAAAAATGAATTGCAAGGTATTGCCATTGTCAAAAACGTGACACGGTGTCAATGTAGTCGACACTTGGCATCACTTGAATGGGGACAAAGCGGACCGTTGGCGATGTTCGGGAACACATGCGCGCCTTACCCCGAATCCCACGGGGGGTGCTTGATCTGGCCAAAAGGCCTTAACGAGGGATTTTGCAGCTGGAGCGTCCAGTTGGGAAACTTTTTGACACTTGGGTCAACAATTCAAGCGCCCCTTACGCTGCAACCCAAGGGGCTAGGGGGCCCGAAATGAGGCCGCCACCCCATTTGGCAGTGGCGACAACATATGAAATATCTGCAGCCCTGGCACTTTTAGAAAAAAAGTGGCTCCAATCTGACCAAATTTTGCACAGGCTGTCTGACGTGTCGAGTCTAACACCATCCTGAGCTGGGATGTCCATGCCGGCCCAAAGAAATTCTGGACATCTTGCTTAAAATTTGACCACGTGACCTTATTCTAGGCCTGGCCAACTACCTGTGTTCCAAATTTGGGGTCTCTGGGACGTTTCTGTGAGAAGTTACGGACTTTTGAATGTTGGAAAAATATGTGTCCCAATTGTCAATTTTGACATAAGGGACACCTGGCGACCTTTTGAAATTTGGGCAGGTATTTGGGCACCTTGGAATGCACCCAGGGACACCAAATTGATGTCAGGCGTTCACTGTTACACCTAATTTCAGGCACTGAAAGCTGCAGCCGTCAACTGCTGTTTAAGGTGTAGGAATCTGGCCAATGACCTCAACGAGGCCTTCTGAACCGTGAGGGTCCATTTGGGAACCTTTCTGACAATTGAGTTGACAAATGGAATCATGGTAATTTATTAAGTATGACTATTAACCACATCCCCATTCTGAATTTTGAATGTTAACAAGTTTCTAATAAGACCTAAAAGAAGTCCCAAAGGTTAGAATGTTTTCTTTTAAATTCTTTTTTTTACTTTGAATTTTGAATGTCATGACATCATCAAAGGTCGAATGCCTTATGATGTGTGTATAAGACCCAAGTGTTGGTTTAGTTGCAGTTTTTCTCAGAAGATCTCTTCCTGCTAACACGACAGCACTGGTAAGAAAATAAGCTTGTGGCTAAAAAAATCATCGGTTGACCTCTGGCCTCCCTGGAAAAATATAGCATAGAGAATAGAATAGACACTTTATTGTCGTAGAGGGGAAATTTATCTTGGGCACAGTGCTACTCAGCAACGTGCATCCTATTTCTTAAAAAAAAAAAAAAGTAACTTATTTATTACATTCAAGTGCAACTTCGGTGTTCCTTTTACATGCAATTTTTTTCAGGTCGCCGGTCCGATGCAGGGCCGTGCAGTACGTATTCAGAAGAAGCCGGTTACACTGGGGCCGTGACTCGGATGGGAGCGAGGTTTACGGGGGTGAGTGTGACGGAAGCCAGCAAGGTTGTGCTGTGAGAAAACCTCACTACCCAACACTTTACATGATGCATGGGTTTAAGCCTCCTCGTCAGCGTGTCCGACTCACGCACCCGACGTCGGCAGTTCAATTCCGGGCCGTGCAGTGAATGTGACGTAGTGTAAAAGCGCTTTGAGTGGTTGGAAGATCAGGAACGCGATGTACAAGTACAGAACATTCACCATTTAACAAATAACATTGTGTGACAGACGCCAGCGAGGCTGTGCAGTGATAAAAGCTCAATAACCGACACCGTACCTGAGGTCACCGGTCCGATTCAGCACCGTGCAGTACATACTCAGGAGCAGCCGGTTACAGTGGTGTCATGACCTGGATAAGGATTATGTTCCCGTTTGGACGGAAAAATGAATTGCAAGGTATTGCCATTGTCAAAAACGTGACACGGTGTCAATGTAGTCGACACTTGGCATCACTTGAATGGGGACAAAGCGGACCGTTGGCGATGTTCGGGAACACATGCGCGCCTTACCCCGAATCCCACGGGGGGTGCTTGATCTGGCCAAAAGGCCTTAACGAGGGATTTTGCAGCTGGAGCGTCCAGTTGGGAAACTTTTTGACACTTGGGTCAACAATTCAAGCGCCCCTTACGCTGCAACCCAAGGGGCTAGGGGGCCCGAAATGAGGCCGCCACTCCCATTTGGCAGTGGCGACAACATATGAAATATCTGCAGCCCTGGCACTTTTAGAAAAAAAAGTGGCTCCAATCTGACCAAATTTTGCACAGGCTGTCTGACGTGTCGAGTCTAACACCATCCTGAGCTGGGATGTCCATGCCGGCCCAAAGAAATTCTAGACATCTTGCTTAAAATTTGACCACGTGACCTTATTCTAGGCCTGGCCAACTACCTGTGTTCCAAATTTGGGGTCTCTGGGACGTTTCTGTGAGAAGTTACGGACTTTTGAATGTTGGAAAAATATGTGTCCCAATTGTCAATTTTGACATAAGGGACACCTGGCGACCTTTTGAAATTTGGGCAGGTATTTGGGCACCTTGGAATGCACCCAGGGACACCAAATTGATGTCAGGTGTTCACTGTTACACCTAATTTCAGGCACTGAAAGCTGCAGCCGTCGAACTGCTGTTTAAGGTGTAGGAATCTGGCCAAATGACCTCAACGAGGCCTTCTGAACCGTGAGGGTCCATTTGGGAACCTTTCTGACAATTGAGTTGACAAATGGAATCATGGTAATTTATTAAGTATGACTATTAACCACATCCCCATTCTGAATTTTGAATGTTAACAAGTTTCTAATAAGACCTAAAAGAAGTCCCAAAGGTTAGAATGTTTTCTTTTAAATTCTTTTTTTACTTTGAATTTTGAATGTCATGACATCATCAAAGGTCGAATGCCTTTGATGATGTGTGTATAAGACCCAAGTGTTGGTTTAGTTGCAGTTTTTCTCAGAAGATCTCTTCCTGCTAACACGACAGCACTGGTAAGAAAATAAGCTTGTGGCTAAAAAAATCATCGGTTGACCTCTGGCCTCCCTGGTAAAAATAATAGCATAGAGAATAGAATAGACACTTTATTGTCGTAGAGGGGAAATTTATCTTGGGCACAGTGCTACTCAGAACGTGCATCCTATTTCTTTAAAAAAAAAAAAAAGTAACTTCTTTATTACATTCAAGTGCAACTTCGGTGTTCCTTTTACATGCAATTTTTTTCAGGTCGCCGGTCCGATGCAGGGCCGTGCAGTACGTATTCAGAAGAAGCCGGTTACACTGGGGCCGTGACTCGGATGGGAGCGAGGTTTACGGGGGTGAGTGTGACGGAAGCCAGCAAGGTTGTGCTGTGAGAAAACCTCACTACCCAACACTTTACATGATGCATGGGTTTAAGCCTCCTCGTCAGCGTGTCCGACTCACGCACCCGATGTCGGCAGTTCAATTCCGGGCCGTGCAGTGAATGTGACGTAGTGTAAAAGCGCTTTGAGTGGTTGGAAGATCAGGAACGCGATGTACAAGTACAGAACATTCACCATTTAACAAATAACATTGTGTGACAGACGCCAGCGAGGCTGTGCAGTGATAAAAGCTCAATAACCGACACCGTACCTGAGGTCACCGGTCCGATTCAGCACCGTGCAGTACATACTCAGGAGCAGCCGGTTACAGTGGTGTCATGACCTGGATAAGGATTATGTTCCCGTTTGGACGGAAAAATGAAAAAAAAAAAAAAATAGTAACTTATTTATTACATTCAAGTGCAACTTCGGTGTTCCTTTTACATGCAATTTTTTCAGGTCGCCGGTCCGATGCAGGGCCGTGCAGTACGTATTCAGAAGAAGCCGGTTACACTGGGGCCGTGACTCGGATGGGAGTGAGGTTTACGGGGGTGAGTGTGACGGTGTGCAAAGAAATTCTAGACATCTTGGATAAAATTTGACCACGTGACCTTATTCTAGGCCTGGCCAACTACCTGTGTTCCAAATTTGGGGTCTCTGGGACGTTTCTGTGAGAAGTTATGGACTTTTGAATGTTGGAAAAATATGTGTCCCAATTGTCAATTTTGACATAAGGGACACCTGGCGACCTTTTGAAATTTGGGCAGGTATTTGGGCACCTTGGAATGCACCCAGGGACACCAAATTGATGTCAGGCGTTCACTGTTACACCTAATTTCAGGCACTGAAAGCTGCAGCCGTCAAACTGCTGTTTAAGGTGTAGGAATCTGGCCAAATGACCTCAACGAGGCCTTCTGAACCGTGAGGGTCCATTTGGGAACCTTTCTGACAATTGAGTTGACAAATGGAATCATGGTAATTTATTAAGTATGACTATTAACCACATCCCCATTCTGAATTTTGAATGTTAACAAGTTTCTAATAAGACCTAAAAGAAGTCCCAAAGGTTAGAATGTTTTCTTTAAATTCTTTTTTTACTTTGAATTTTGAATGTCATGACATCATCAAAGGTCGAATGCCTTTATGATGTGTGTATAAGACCCAAGTGTTGGTTTAGTTGCAGTTTTTCTCAGAAGATCTCTTCCTGCTAACACGACAGCACTGGTAAGAAAATAAGCTTGTGGCTAAAAAAATCATCGGTTGACCTCTGGCCTCCCTGGTAAAAATAATAGCATAGAGAATAGAATAGACACTTTATTGTCGTAGAGGGGAAATTTATCTTGGGCACAGTGCTACTCAGCAACGTGCATCCTATTTCTTTAAAAAAAAAAAAAGTAACTTATTTATTACATTCAAGTGCAACTTCGGTGTTCCTTTTACATGCAATTTTTTTCAGGTCGCCGGTCCGATGCAGGGCCGTGCAGTACGTATTCAGAAGAAGCCGGTTACACTGGGGCCGTGACTCGGATGGGAGCGAGGTTTACGGGGGTGAGTGTGACGGAAGCCAGCAAGGTTGTGCTGTGAGAAAACCTCACTACCCAACACTTTACATGATGCATGGGTTTAAGCCTCCTCGTCAGCGTGTCCGACTCACGCACCGACGTCGGCAGTTCAATTCCGGGCCGTGCAGTGAATGTGACGTAGTGTAAAAGCGCTTTGAGTGGTTGGAAGATCAGGAACGCGATGTACAAGTACAGAACATTCACCATTTAACAAATAACATTGTGTGACAGACGCCAGCGAGGCTGTGCAGTGATAAAAGCTCAATAACCGACACCGTACCTGAGGTCACCGGTCCGATTCAGCACCGTGCAGTACATACTCAGGAGCAGCCGGTTACAGTGGTGTCATGACCTGGATAAGGATTATGTTCCCGTTTGGACGGAAAAATGAATTGCAAGGTATTGCCATTGTCAAAAACGTGACACGGTGTCAATGTAGTCGACACTTGGCATCACTTGAATGGGGACAAAGCGGACCGTTGGCGATGTTCGGGAACACATGCGCGCCTTACCCCGAATCCACGGGGGGTGCTTGATCTGGCCAAAAGGCCTTAACGAGGGATTTTGCAGCTGGAGCGTCCAGTTGGGAAACTTTTTGACACTTGGGTCAACAATTCAAGCGCCCCTTACGCTGCAACCCAAGGGGCTAGGGGGCCCGAAATGAGGCCGCCACGCCCCATTTGGCAGTGGCGACAACATATGAAATATCTGCAGCCCTGGCACTTTTAGAAAAAAAAGTGGCTCCA
The DNA here is from genome assembly GCF_014851395.1 of Micropterus salmoides. Lineage (NCBI taxonomy): Eukaryota > Metazoa > Chordata > Actinopteri > Centrarchiformes > Centrarchidae > Micropterus > Micropterus salmoides. Next base: position 9,487 of record NW_024043491.1, read on the forward strand.
ATCTGACCAAATTTTGCACAGGCTGTCTGACGTGTCGAGTCTAACACCATCCTGAGCTGGGATGTCCATGCCGGCCCAAAGAAATTCTAGACATCTTGCTTAAAATTTGACCACGTGACCTTATTCTAGGCCTGGCCAACTACCTGTGTTCCAAATTTGGGGTCTCTGGGACGTTTCTGTGAGAAGTTACGGACTTTTGAATGTTGGAAAAATATGTGTCCCAATTGTCAATTTTGACATAAGGGACACCTGGCGACCTTTTGAAATTTGGGCAGGTATTTGGGCACCTTGGAATGCACCCAGGGACACCAAATTGATGTCAGGCGTTCACTGTTACACCTAATTTCAGGCACTGAAAGCTGCAGCCGTCGAACTGCTGTTTAAGGTGTAGGAATCTGGCCAATGACCTCAACGAGGCCTTCTGAACCGTGAGGGTCCATTTGGGAACCTTTCTGACAATTGAGTTGACAAATGGAATCATGGTAATTTATTAAGTATGACTATTAACCACATCCCCATTCTGAATTTTGAATGTTAACAAGTTTCTAATAAGACCTAAAAGAAGTCCCAAAGGTTAGAATGTTTTCTTTTAAATTCTTTTTTTTACTTTGAATTTTGAATGTCATGACATCATCAAAGGTCGAATGCCTTTGATGATGTGTGTATAAGACCCAAGTGTTGGTTTAGTTGCAGTTTTTCTCAGAAGATCTCTTCCTGCTAACACGACAGCACTGGTAAGAAAATAAGCTTGTGGCTAAAAAAATCATCGGTTGACCTCTGGCCTCCCTGGTAAAATAATAGCATAGAGAATAGAATAGACACTTTATTGTCGTAGAGGGGAAATTTATCTTGGGCACAGTGCTACTCAGCAACGTGCATCCTATTTCTTTAAAAAAAAAAAAAGTAACTTATTTATTACATTCAAGTGCAACTTCGGTGTTCCTTTTACATGCAATTTTTTCAGGTCGCCGGTCCGATGCAGGGCCGTGCAGTACGTATTCAGAAGAAGCCGGTTACACTGGGGCCGTGACTCGGATGGGAGCGAGGTTTACGGGGGTGAGTGTGACGGAAGCCAGCAAGGTTGTGCTGTGAGAAAACCTCACTACCCAACACTTTACATGATGCATGGGTTTAAGCCTCCTCGTCAGCGTGTCCGACTCACGCACCCGATGTCGGCAGTTCAATTCCGGGCCGTGCAGTGAATGTGACGTAGTGTAAAAGCGCTTTGAGTGGTTGGAAGATCAGGAACGCGATGTACAAGTACAGAACATTCACCATTTAACAAATAACATTGTGTGACAGACGCCAGCGAGGCTGTGCAGTGATAAAAGCTCAATAACCGACACCGTACCTGAGGTCACCGGTCCGATTCAGCACCGTGCAGTACATACTCAGGAGCAGCCGGTTACAGTGGTGTCATGACCTGGATAAGGATTATGTTCCCGTTTGGACGGAAAAATGAATTGCAAGGTATTGCCATTGTCAAAAACGTGACACGGTGTCAATGTAGTCGACACTTGGCATCACTTGAATGGGGACAAAGCGGACCGTTGGCGATGTTCGGGAACACATGCGCGCCTTACCCTCGAATCCCACGGGGGATGCTTGATCTGGCCAAAAGGCCTTAACGAGGGATTTAGCAGCTGGAGCGTCCAGTTGGGAAACTTTTTGACACTTGGGTCAACAATTCAAGCGCCCCTTACGCTGCAACCCAAGGGGCTAGGGGGCCCGAAATGAGGCCGCCACGCCCCATTTGGCAGTGGCGACAACATATGAAATATCTGCAGCCCTGGCACTTTTAGAAAAAAAAGTGGCTCCAATCTGACCAAATTTTGCACAGGCTGTCTGACGTGTCGAGTCTAACACCATCCTGAGCTGGGATGTCCATGCCGGCCCAAAGAAATTCTAGACATCTTGCTTAAAATTTGACCACGTGACCTTATTCTAGGCCTGGCCAACTACCTGTGTTCCAAATTTGGGGTCTCTGGGACGTTTCTGTGAGAAGTTACGGACTTTTGAATGTTGGAAAAATATGTGTCCCAATTGTCAATTTTGACATAAGGGACACCTGGCGACCTTTTGAAATTTGGGCAGGTATTTGGGCACCTTGGAATGCACCCAGGGACACCAAATTGATGTCAGGTGTTCACTGTTACACCTAATTTCAGGCACTGAAAGCTGCAGCCGTCGAACTGCTGTTTAAGGTGTAGGAATCTGGCCAAATGACCTCAACGAGGCCTTCTGAACCGTGAGGGTCCATTTGGGAACCTTTCTGACAATTGAGTTGACAAATGGAATCATGGTAATTTATTAAGTATGACTATTAACCACATCCCCATTCTGAATTTTGAATGTTAACAAGTTTCTAATAAGACCTAAAAGAAGTCCCAAAGGTTAGAATGTTTTCTTTTAAATTCTTTTTTTTACTTTGAATTTTGAATGTCATGACATCATCAAAGGTCGAATGCCTTTGATGATGTGTATAAGACCCAAGTGTTGGTTTAGTTGCAGTTTTTCTCAGAAGATCTCTTCCTGCTAACACGACAGCACTGGTAAGAAAATAAGCTTGTGGCTAAAAAAATCATCGGTTGACCTCTGGCCTCCCTGGTAAAAATAATAGCATAGAGAATAGAATAGACACTTTATTGTCGTAGAGGGGAAATTTATCTTGGGCACAGTGCTACTCAGGAACGTGCATCCTATTTGTGTAAAAAAAAAAAAAAATAACTTATTTATTACATTCAAGTGCAACTTCAGTGTTCCTTTTACATGCAATTTTTTTCAGGTCGCCGGTTCGATGCAGGGCCGTGCAGTACGTATTCAGAAGAAGCCGGTTACACTGGGGCCGTGACTCGGATGGGAGTGAGGTTTACGGGGGTGAGTGTGACGGTGTGCAAAGAAATTCTGGACATCTTGCTTAAAATTTGACCACGTGACCTTATTCTAGGCCTGGCCAACTACCTGTGTTCCAAATTTGGGGTCTCTGGGACGTTTCTGTGAGAAGTTATGGACTTTTGAATGTTGGAAAAATATGTGTCCCAATTGTCAATTTTGACATAAGGGACACCTGGCGACCTTTTGAAATTTGGGCAGGTATTTGGGCACCTTGGAATGCACCCAGGGACACCAAATTGATGTCAGGCGTTCACTGTTACACCTAATTTCAGGCACTGAAAGCTGCAGCCGTCGAACTGCTGTTTAAGGTGTAGGAATCTGGCCAAATGACCTCAACGAGGCCTTCTGAACCGTGAGGGTCCATTTGGGAACCTTTCTGACAATTGAGTTGACAAATGGAATCATGGTAATTTATTAAGTATGACTATTAACCACATCCCCATTCTGAATTTTGAATGTTAACAAGTTTCTAATAAGACCTAAAAGAAGTCCCAAAGGTTAGAATGTTTTCTTTTAAATTCTTTTTTTTACTTTGAATTTTGAATGTCATGACATCATCAAAGGTCGAATGCCTTTGATGATGTGTGTATAAGACCCAAGTGTTGGTTTAGTTGCAGTTTTTCTCAGAAGATCTCTTCCTGCTAACACGACAGCACTGGTAAGAAAATAAGCTTGTGGCTAAAAAAATCATCGGTTGACCTCTGGCCTCCCTGGTAAAAATAATAGCATAGAGAATAGAATAGACACTTTATTGTCGTAGAGGGGAAATTTATCTTGGGCACAGTGCTACTCAGCAACGTGCATCCTATTTCTTTAAAAAAAAAAAAAGTAACTTATTTATTACATTCAAGTGCAACTTCGGTGTTCCTTTTACATGCAATTTTTTTCAGGTCGCCGGTCCGATGCAGGGCCGTGCAGTACGTATTCAGAAGAAGCCGGTTACACTGGGGCCGTGACTCGGATGGGAGCGAGGTTTACGGGGGTGAGTGTGACGGAAGCCAGCAAGGTTGTGCTGTGAGAAAACCTCACTACCCAACACTTTACATGATGCATGGGTTTAAGCCTCCTCGTCAGCGTGTCCGACTCACGCACCCGATGTCGGCAGTTCAATTCCGGGCCGTGCAGTGAATGTGACGTAGTGTAAAAGCGCTTTGAGTGGTTGGAAGATCAGGAACGCGATGTACAAGTACAGAACATTCACCATTTAACAAATAACATTGTGTGACAGACGCCAGCGAGGCTGTGCAGTGATAAAAGCTCAATAACCGACACCGTACCTGAGGTCACCGGTCCGATTCAGCACCGTGCAGTACATACTCAGGAGCAGCCGGTTACAGTGGTGTCATGACCTGGATAAGGATTATGTTCCCGTTTGGACGGAAAAATGAATTGCAAGGTATTGCCATTGTCAAAAACGTGACACGGTGTCAATGTAGTCGACACTTGGCATCACTTGAATGGGGACAAAGCGGACCGTTGGCGATGTTCGGGAACACATGCGCGCCTTACCCCCGAATCCCACGGGGGTGCTTGATCTGGCCAAAAGGCCTTAACGAGGGATTTTGCAGCTGGAGCGTCCAGTTGGGAAACTTTTTGACACTTGGGTCAACAATTCAAGCGCCCCTTACGCTGCAACCCAAGGGGCTAGGGGGCCCGAAATGAGGCCGCCACGCCCCATTTGGCAGTGGCGACAACATATGAAATATCTGCAGCCCTGGCACTTTTAGAAAAAAAAGTGGCTCCAATCTGACCAAATTTTGCACAGGCTGTCTGACGTGTCGAGTCTAACACCATCCTGAGCTGGGATGTCCATGCCGGCCCAAAGAAATTCTGGACATCTTGCTTAAAATTTGACCACGTGACCTTATTCTAGGCCTGGCCAACTACCTGTGTTCCAAATTTGGGGTCTCTGGGACGTTTCTGTGAGAAGTTACGGACTTTTGAATGTTGGAAAAATATGTGTCCCAATTGTCAATTTTGACATAAGGGACACCTGGCGACCTTTTGAAATTTGGGCAGGTATTTGGGCACCTTGGAATGCACCCAGGGACACCAAATTGATGTCAGGGTTCACTGTTACACCTAATTTCAGGCACTGAAAGCTGCAGCCGTCGAACTGCTGTTTAAGGTGTAGGAATCTGGCCAAATGACCTCAACGAGGCCTTCTGAACCGTGAGGGTCCATTTGGGAACCTTTCTGACAATTGAGTTGACAAATGGAATCATGGTAATTTATTAAGTATGACTATTAACCACATCCCCATTCTGAATTTTGAATGTTAACAAGTTTCTAATAAGACCTAAAAGAAGTCCCAAAGGTTAGAATGTTTTCTTTTAAATTCTTTTTTTACTTTGAATTTTGAATGTCATGACATCATCAAAGGTCGAATGCCTTTGATGATGTGTGTATAAGACCCAAGTGTTGGTTTAGTTGCAGTTTTTCTCAGAAGATCTCTTCCTGCTAACACGACAGCACTGGTAAGAAAATAAGCTTGTGGCTAAAAAAATCATCGGTTGACCTCTGGCCTCCCTGGTAAAAATAATAGCATAGAGAATAGAATAGACACTTTATTGTCGTAGAGGGGAAATTTATCTTGGGCACAGTGCTACTCAGCAACGTGCATCCTATTTCTTTAAAAAAAAAAAAAGTAACTTCTTTATTACATTCAAGTGCAACTTCGGTGTTCCTTTTACATGCAATTTTTTTCAGGTCGCCGGTCCGATGCAGGGCCGTGCAGTACGTATTCAGAAGAAGCCGGTTACACTGGGGCCGTGACTCGGATGGGAGCGAGGTTTACGGGGGTGAGTGTGACGGAAGCCAGCAAGGTTGTGCTGTGAGAAAACCTCACTACCCAACACTTTACATGATGCATGGGTTTAAGCCTCCTCGTCAGCGTGTCCGACTCACACACGTCGGCAGTTCAATTCCGGGCCGTGCAGTGAATGTGACGTAGTGTAAAAGCGCTTTGAGTGGTTGGAAGATCAGGAACGCGATGTACAAGTACAGAACATTCACCATTTAACAAATAACATTGTGTGACAGACGCCAGCGAGGCTGTGCAGTGATAAAAGCTCAATAACCGACACCGTACCTGAGGTCACCGGTCCGATTCAGCACCGTGCAGTACATACTCAGGAGCAGCCGGTTACAGTGGTGTCATGACCTGGATAAGGATTATGTTCCCGTTTGGACGGAAAAATGAATTGCAAGGTATTGCCATTGTCAAAAACGTGACACGGTGTCAATGTAGTCGACACTTGGCATCACTTGAATGGGGACAAAGCGGACCGTTGGCGATGTTCGGGAACACATGCGCGCCTTACCCCCGAATCCCACGGGGGGTGCTTGATCTGGCCAAAAGGCCTTAACGAGGGATTTTGCAGCTGGAGCGTCCAGTTGGGAAACTTTTTGACACTTGGGTCAACAATTCAAGCGCCCCTTACGCTGCAACCCAAGGGGCTAGGGGGCCCGAAATGAGGCCGCCACGCCCCATTTGGCAGTGGCGACAACATATGAAATATCTGCAGCCCTGGCACTTTTAGAAAAAAAAGTGGCTCCAATCTGACCAAATTTTGCACAGGCTGTCTGACGTGTCGAGTCTAACACCATCCTGAGCTGGGATGTCCATGCCGGCCCAAAGAAATTCTGGACATCTTGCTTAAAATTTGACCACGTGACCTTATTCTAGGCCTGGCCAACTACCTGTGTTCCAAATTTGGGGTCTCTGGGACGTTTCTGTGAGAAGTTACGGACTTTTGAATGTTGGAAAAATATGTGTCCCAATTGTCAATTTTGACATAAGGGACACCTGGCGACCTTTTGAAATTTGGGCAGGTATTTGGGCACCTTGGAATGCACCCAGGGACACCAAATTGATGTCAGGTGTTCACTGTTACACCTAATTTCAGGCACTGAAAGCTGCAGCCGTCGAACTGCTGTTTAAGGTGTAGGAATCTGGCCAAATGACCTCAACGAGGCCTTCTGAACCGTGAGGGTCCATTTGGGAACCTTTCTGACAATTGAGTTGACAAATGGAATCATGGTAATTTATTAAGTATGACTATTAACCACATCCCCATTCTGAATTTTGAATGTTAACAAGTTTCTAATAAGACCTAAAAGAAGTCCCAAAGGTTAGAATGTTTTCTTTTAAATTCTTTTTTTTACTTTGAATTTTGAATGTCATGACATCATCAAAGGTCGAATGCCTTTGATGATGTGTGTATAAGACCCAAGTGTTGGTTTAGTTGCAGTTTTTCTCAGAAGATCTCTTCCTGCTAACACGACAGCACTGGTAAGAAAATAAGCTTGTGGCTAAAAAAATCATCGGTTGACCTCTGGCCTCCCTGGTAAAAATAATAGCATAGAGAATAGAATAGACACTTTATTGTCGTAGAGGGGAAATTTATCTTGGGCACAGTGCTACTCAGGAACGTGCACCCTATTTGTGTAAAAAAAAAAAAAAATAACTTATTTATTACATTCAAGTGCAACTTCAGTGTTCCTTTTACATGCAATTTTTTTCAGGTCGCCGGTTCGATGCAGGGCCGTGCAGTACGTATTCAGAAGAAGCCGGTTACACTGGGGCCGTGACTCGGATGGGAGTGAGGTTTACGGGGGTGAGTGTGACGGTGTGCAAAGAAATTCTAGACATCTTGGATAAAATTTGACCACGTGACCTTATTCTAGGCCTGGCCAACTACCTGTGTTCCAAATTTGGGGTCTCTGGGACGTTTCTGTGAGAAGTTATGGACTTTTGAATGTTGGAAAAATATGTGTCCCAATTGTCAATTTTGACATAAGGGACACCTGGCGACCTTTTGAAATTTGGGCAGGTATTTGGGCACCTTGGAATGCACCCAGGGACACCAAATTGATGTCAGGCGTTCACTGTTACACCTAATTTCAGGCACTGAAAGCTGCAGCCGTCAAACTGCTGTTTAAGGTGTAGGAATCTGGCCACATGACCTCAACGAGGCCTTCTGAACCGTGAGGGTCCATTTGGGAACCTTTCTGACAATTGAGTTGACAAATGGAATCATGGTAATTTATTAAGTATGACTATTAACCACATCCCCATTCTGAATTTTGAATGTTAACAAGTTTCTAATAAGACCTAAAAGAAGTCCCAAAGGTTAGAATGTTTTCTTTTAAATTCTTTTTTTTACTTTGAATTTTGAATGTCATGACATCATCAAAGGTCGAATGCCTTATATGATGTGTGTATAAGACCCAAGTGTTGGTTTAGTTGCAGTTTTTCTCAGAAGATCTCTTCCTGCTAACACGACAGCACTGGTAAGAAAATAAGCTTGTGGCTAAAAAAATCATCGGTTGACCTCTGGCCTCCCTGGTAAAAATAATAGCATAGAGAATAGAATAGACACTTTATTGTCGTAGAGGGGAAATTTATCTTGGGCACAGTGCTACTCAGCAACGTGCATCCTATTTCTGTAAAAAAAAAAAAAGTAACTTATTTATTACATTCAAGTGCAACTTCGGTGTTCCTTTTACATGCAATTTTTTTCAGGTCGCCGGTCCGATGCAGGGCCGTGCAGTACGTATTCAGAAGAAGCCGGTTACACTGGGGCCGTGACTCGGATGGGAGCGAGGTTTACGGGGGTGAGTGTGACGGAAGCCAGCAAGGTTGTGCTGTTAGAAAACCTCACTACCCAACACTTTACATGATGCATGGGTTTAAGCCTCCTCGTCAGCGTGTCCGACTCACGCACCCGATGTCGGCAGTTCAATTCCGGGCCGTGCAGTGAATGTGACGTAGTGTAAAAGCGCTTTGAGTGGTTGGAAGATCAGGAACGCGATGTACAAGTACAGAACATTCACCATTTAACAAATAACATTGTGTGACAGACGCCAGCGAGGCTGTGCAGTGATAAAAGCTCAATAACCGACACCGTACCTGAGGTCACCGGTCCGATTCAGCACCGTGCAGTACATACTCAGGAGCAGCCGGTTACAGTGGTGTCATGACCTGGATAAGGATTATGTTCCCGTTTGGACGGAAAAATGAATTGCAAGGTATTGCCATTGTCAAAAACGTGACACGGTGTCAATGTAGTCGACACTTGGCATCACTTGAATGGGGACAAAGCGGACCGTTGGCGATGTTCGGGAACACATGCGCGCCTTACCCCCGAATCCCACGGGGGGTGCTTGATCTGGCCAAAAGGCCTTAACGAGGGATTTTGCAGCTGGAGCGTCCAGTTGGGAAACTTTTTGACACTTGGGTCAACAATTCAAGCGCCCCTTACGCTGCAACCCAAGGGGCTAGGGGGCCCGAAATGAGGCCGCCACGCCCCATTTGGCAGTGGCGACAACATATGAAATATCTGCAGCCCTGGCACTTTTAGAAAAAAAAGTGGCTCCAATCTGACCAAATTTTGCACAGGCTGTCTGACGTGTCGAGTCTAACACCATCCTGAGCTGGGATGTCCATGCCGGCCCAAAGAAATTCTGGACATCTTGCTTAAAATTTGACCACGTGACCTTATTCTAGGCCTGGCCAACTACCTGTGTTCCAAATTTGGGGTCTCTGGGACGTTTCTGTGAGAAGTTACGGACTTTTGAATGTTGGAAAAATATGTGTCCCAATTGTCAATTTTGACATAAGGGACACCTGGCGACCTTTTGAAATTTGGGCAGGTATTTGGGCACCTTGGAATGCACCCAGGGACACCAAATTGATGTCAGGTGTTCACTGTTACAGCCTGTTACTGTCTGCAGCCGTCGAACTGCTGTTTAAGGTGTAGGAATCTGGCCACATGACCTCAACGAGGCTTTCTGAACCGTGAGGGTCCATTTGGGAACCTTTCTGACAATTGAGTTGACAAATGGAATCATGGTAATTTATTAAGTATGACTATTAACCACATCCCCATTCTGAATTTTGAATGTTAACAAGTTTCTAATAAGACCTAAAAGAAGTCCCAAAGGTTAGAATGTTTTCTTTTAAATTCTTTTTTTTACTTTGAATTTTGAATGTCATGACATCATCAAAGGTCGAATGCCTTTGATGATGTGTGTATAAGACCCAAGTGTTGGTTTAGTTGCAGTTTTTCTCAGAAGATCTCTTCCTGCTAACACGACAGCACTGGTAAGAAAATAAGCTTGTGGCTAAAAAAATCATCGGTTGACCTCTGGCCTCCCTGGTAAAAATAATAGCATAGAGAATAGAATAGACACTTTATTGTCGTAGAGGGGAAATTTATCTTGGGCACAGTGCTACTCAGGAACGTGCACCCTATTTGTGTAAAAAAAAAAAAAATAACTTATTTATTACATTCAAGTACAACTTCAGTGTTCCTTTTACATGCAATTTTTTTCAGGTCGCCGGTTCGATGCAGGGCCGTGCAGTACGTATTCAGAAGAAGCCGGTTACACTGGGGCCGTGACTCGGATGGGAGTGAGGTTTACGGGGGTGAGTGTGACGGTGTGCAAAGAAATTCTAGACATCTTGCTTAAAATTTGACCACGTGACCTTATTCTAGGCCTGGCCAACTACCTGTGTTCCAAATTTGGGGTCTCTGGGACGTTTCTGTGAGAAGTTACGGACTTTTGAATGTTGGAAAAATATGTGTCCAATTGTCAATTTTGACATAAGGGACACCTGGCAACCTTTTGAAATTTGGGCAGGTATTTGGGCACCTTGGAATGCACCCAGGGACACCAAATTGATGTCAGGTGTTCACTGTTACACCTAATTTCAGGCACTGAAAGCTGCAGCCGTCGAACTGCTGTTTAAGGTGTAGGAATCTGGCCAAATGACCTCAACGAGGCCTTCTGAACCGTGAGGGTCCATTTGGGAACCTTTCTGACAATTGAGTTGACAAATGGAATCATGGTAATTTATTAAGTATGACTATTAACCACATCCCCATTCTGAATTTTGAATGTTAACAAGTTTCTAATAAGACCTAAAAGAAGTCCCAAAGGTTAGAATGTTTTCTTTTAAATTCTTTTTTTACTTTGAATTTTGAATGTCATGACATCATCAAAGGTCGAATGCCTTTGATGATGTGTGTATAAGACCCAAGTGTTGGTTTAGTTGCAGTTTTTCTCAGAAGATCTCTTCCTGCTAACACGACAGCACTGGTAAGAAAATAAGCTTGTGGCTAAAAAAATCATCGGTTGACCTCTGGCCTCCCTGGTAAAAATAATAGCATAGAGAATAGAATAGACACTTTATTGTCGTAGAGGGGAAATTTATCTTGGGCACAGTGCTACTCAGGAACGTGCATCCTATTTCTGTAAAAAAAAAAAAAGTAACTTATTTATTACATTCAAGTGCAATTCGGTGTTCCTTTTACATGCAATTTTTTTCAGGTCGCCGGTCCGATGCAGGGCCGTGCAGTACGTATTCAGAAGAAGCCGGTTACACTGGGGCCGTGACTCGGATGGGAGCGAGGTTTACGGGGGTGAGTGTGACGGAAGCCAGCAAGGTTGTGCTGTGAGAAAACCTCACTACCCAACACTTTACATGATGCATGGGTTTAAGCCTCCTCGTCAGCGTGTCCGACTCACGCACCCGATGTCGGCAGTTCAATTCCGGGCCGTGCAGTGAATGTGACGTAGTGTAAAAGCGCTTTGAGTGGTTGGAAGATCAGGAACGCGATGTACAAGTACAGAACATTCACCATTTAACAAATAACATTGTGTGACAGACGCCAGCGAGGCTGTGCAGTGATAAAAGCTCAATAACCGACACCGTACCTGAGGTCACCGGTCCGATTCAGCACCGTGCAGTACATACTCAGGAGCAGCCGGTTACAGTGGTGTCATGACCTGGATAAGGATTATGTTCCCGTTTGGACGGAAAAATGAATTGCAAGGTATTGCCATTGTCAAAAACGTGACACGGTGTCAATGTAGTCGACACTTGGCATCACTTGAATGGGGACAAAGCGGACCGTTGGCGATGTTCGGGAACACATGCGCGCCTTACCCCCGAATCCCACGGGGGTGCTTGATCTGGCCAAAAGGCCTTAACGAGGGATTTTGCAGCTGGAGCGTCCAGTTGGGAAACTTTTTGACACTTGGGTCAACAATTCAAGCGCCCCTTACGCTGCAACCCAAGGGGCTAGGGGGCCCGAAATGAGGCCGCCACGCCCCATTTGGCAGTGGCGACAACATATGAAATATCTGCAGCCCTGGCACTTTTAGAAAAAAAAGTGGCTCCAATCTGACCAAATTTTGCACAGGCTGTCTGACGTGTCGAGTCTAACACCATCCTGAGCTGGGATGTCCATGCCGGCCCAAAGAAATTCTGGACATCTTGCTTAAAATTTGACCACGTGACCTTATTCTAGGCCTGGCCAACTACCTGTGTTCCAAATTTGGGGTCTCTGGGACGTTTCTGTGAGAAGTTACGGACTTTTGAATGTTGGAAAAATATGTGTCCCAATTGTCAATTTTGACATAAGGGACACCTGGCGACCTTTTGAAATTTGGGCAGGTATTTGGGCACCTTGGAATGCACCCAGGGACACCAAATTGATGTCAGGCGTTCACTGTTACACCTAATTTCAGGCACTGAAAGCTGCAGCCGTCGAACTGCTGTTTAAGGTGTAGGAATCTGGCCAAATGACCTCAACGAGGCCTTCTGAACCGTGAGGGTCCATTTGGGAACCTTTCTGACAATTGAGTTGACAAATGGAATCATGGTAATTTATTAAGTATGACTATTAACCACATCCCCATTCTGAATTTTGAATGTTAACAAGTTTCTAATAAGACCTAAAAGAAGTCCCAAAGGTTAGAATGTTTTCTTTTAAATTCTTTTCTTTACTTTGAATTTTGAATGTCATGACATCATCAAAGGTCGAATGCCTTTGATGATGTGTGTATAAGACCCAAGTGTTGGTTTAGTTGCAGTTTTTCTCAGAAGATCTCTTCCTGCTAACACGACAGCACTGGTAAGAAAATAAGCTTGTGGCTAAAAAAATCATCGGTTGACCTCTGGCCTCCCTGGTAAAAATAATAGCATAGAGAATAGAATAGACACTTTATTGTCGTAGAGGGGAAATTTATCTTGGGCACAGTGCTACTCAGCAACGTGCATCCTATTTCTTTAAAAAAAAAAAAAAGTAACTTCTTTATTACATTCAAGTGCAACTTCGGTGTTCCTTTTACATGCAATTTTTTTCAGGTCGCCGGTCCGATGCAGGGCCGTGCAGTACGTATTCAGAAGAAGCCGGTTACACTGGGGCCGTGACTCGGATGGGAGCGAGGTTTACGGGGGTGAGTGTGACGGAAGCCAGCAAGGTTGTGCTGTGAGAAAACCTCACTACCCAACACTTTACATGATGCATGGGTTTAAGCCTCCTCGTCAGCGTGTCCGACTCACGCACCCGACGTCGGCAGTTCAATTCCGGGCCGTGCAGTGAATGTGACGTAGTGTAAAAGCGCTTTGAGTGGTTGGAAGATCAGGAACGCGATGTACAAGTACAGAACATTCACCATTTAACAAATAACATTGTGTGACAGACGCCAGCGAGGCTGTGCAGTGATAAAAGCTCAATAACCGACACCGTACCTGAGGTCACCGGTCCGATTCAGCACCGTGCAGTACATACTCAGGAGCAGCCGGTTACAGTGGTGTCATGACCTGGATAAGGATTATGTTCCCGTTTGGACGGAAAAATGAATTGCAAGGTATTGCCATTGTCAAAAACGTGACACGGTGTCAATGTAGTCGACACTTGGCATCACTTGAATGGGGACAAAGCGGACCGTTGGCGATGTTCGGGAACACATGCGCGCCTTACCCCCGAATCCCACGGGGGGTGCTTGATCTGGCCAAAAGGCCTTAACGAGGGATTTTGCAGCTGGAGCGTCCAGTTGGGAAACTTTTTGACACTTGGGTCAACAATTCAAGCGCCCCTTACGCTGCAACCCAAGGGGCTAGGGGGCCCGAAAAGAGGCCGCCACGCCCCATTTGGCAGTGGTGACAACATATGAAATATCTGCAGCCCTGGCACTTTTAGAAAAAAAAGTGGCTCCAATCTGACCAAATATTGCACAGGCTGTCTGACGTGTCGAGTCTAACACCATCCTGAGCTGCGATGTCCATGCTGGCCCAAAGAAATTCTAGACATCTTGCTTAAAATTTGACCACGTGACCTTATTCTAGGCCTGGCCAACTACCTGTGTTCCAAATTTGGGGTCTCTGGGACGTTTCTGTGAGAAGTTACGGACTTTTGAATGTTGGAAAAATATGTGTCCCAATTGTCAATTTTGACATAAGGGACACCTGGCGACCTTTTGAAATTTGGGCAGGTATTTGGGCACCTTGGAATGCACCCAGGGACACCAAATTGATGTCAGGCGTTCACTGTTACACCTAATTTCAGGCACTGAAAGCTGCAGCCGTCGAACTGCTGTTTAAGGTGTAGGAATCTGGCCAAATGACCTCAACGAGGCCTTCTGAACCGTGAGGGTCCATTTGGGAACCTTTCTGACAATTGAGTTGACAAATGGAATCATGGTAATTTATTAAGTATGACTATTAACCACATCCCCATTCTGAATTTTGAATGTTAACAAGTTTCTAATAAGACCTAAAAGAAGTCCCAAAGGTTAGAATGTTTTCTTTTAAATTCTTTTTTTTACTTTGAATTTTGAATGTCATGACATCATCAAAGTATGACTATTAACCACATCCCCATTCTGAATTTTGAATGTTAACAAGTTTCTAATAAGACCTAAAAGAAGTCCCAAAGGTTAGAATGTTTTCTTTTAAATTCTTTTTTTTACTTTGAATTTTGAATGTCATGACATCATCAAAGGTCGAATGCCTTTGATGATGTGTGTATAAGACCCAAGTGTTGGTTTAGTTGCAGTTTTTCTCAGAAGATCTCTTCCTGCTAACACGACAGCACTGGTAAGAAAATAAGCTTGTGGCTAAAAAAATCATCGGTTGACCTCTGGCCTCCCTGGTAAAAATAATAGCATAGAGAATAGAATAGACACTTTATTGTCGTAGAGGGGAAATTTATCTTGGGCACAGTGCTACTCAGGAACGTGCATCCTATTTCTGTAAAAAAAAAAAAAAAGTAACTTATTTATTACATTCAAGTGCAACTTCAGTGTTCCTTTTACATGCAATTTTTTTCAGGTCGCCGGTTCGATGCAGGGCCGTGCAGTACGTATTCAGAAGAAGCCGGTTACACTGGGGCCGTGACTCGGATGGGAGCGAGGTTTACGGGGGTGAGTGTGACGGAAGCCAGCAAGGTTGTGCTGTGAGAAAACCTCACTACCCAACACTTTACATGATGCATGGGTTTAAGCCTCCTCGTCAGCGTGTCCGACTCACGCACCCGACGTCGGCAGTTCAATTCCGGGCCGTGCAGTGAATGTGACGTAGTGTAAAAGCGCTTTGAGTGGTTGGAAGATCAGGAACGCGATGTACAAGTACAGAACATTCACCATTTAACAAATAACATTGTGTGACAGACGCCAGCGAGGCTGTGCAGTGATAAAAGCTCAATAACCGACACCGTACCTGAGGTCACCGGTCCGATTCAGCACCGTGCAGTACATACTCAGGAGCAGCCGGTTACAGTGGTGTCATGACCTGGATAAGGATTATGTTCCCGTTTGGACGGAAAAATGAATTGCAAGGTATTGCCATTGTCAAAAACGTGACACGGTGTCAATGTAGTCGACACTTGGCATCACTTGAATGGGGACAAAGCGGACCGTTGGCGATGTTCGGGAACACATGCGCGCCTTACCCCCGAATCCCACGGGGGGTGCTTGATCTGGCCAAAAGGCCTTAACGAGGGATTTTGCAGCTGGAGCGTCCAGTTGGGAAACTTTTTGACACTTGGGTCAACAATTCAAGCGCCCCTTACGCTGCAACCCAAGGGGCTAGGGGGCCCGAAATGAGGCCGCCACGCCCCATTTGGCAGTGGCGACAACATATGAAATATCTGCAGCCCTGGCACTTTTAGAAAAAAAAGTGGCTCCAATCTGACCAAATTTTGCACAGGCTGTCTGACGTGTCGAGTCTAACACCATCCTGAGCTGGGATGTCCATGCCGGTGTGGTGTCCGAACGATAATGCTGCGATGATGTGTTGAGAAGAAATCCGCTTGACACTGTTCTTGATTATAAAAGTTTATTACATCAAAGAATTCAGCATCAATTACAAGCTCTGCAGCAGCTTGGAGAGTGACCCAGCCCGATAACCACTCTGTCTCTCTGTACATTGAACACAGCTTATATAAGACATGTTTAGGTCTCTGCTAAATACCATATAAGGGCACAGTGCTGTAGACTAAGTGTAACCATCTGTTAGACACCACTTCCCCTACCACTGTGTCTCTCTCCAGCTCTGGGTCAGGGGTCAAATTCTATAGGAGGGTTCACTCTTGGTTCACCCATCAATCATTACTTCCTCATAAGGGTTCACTGTTCCTTTCACCAGCTGCAGAGCATTATATTAAACTGTAATGTCAAAAGCATATGTTATACACCACATATTCCCCCCTACGAGACTTAATTGAGTCTCGAAAAACAAAAAGAGAGAAATTTCTCCAACACACACTTCTAGCATATTATTTTTAACAACATATCAACTTTATGGAGTGTGAGAACGAAAAACCCGTCCGGCAGCCTTCATTCCAAATTCCCTCTAAGACAATCTAGACAGGAAAATTTTCTCACGGCCCCTCTGCCTTAGGCGGCCACGCATGGTACTCCAGTCCAATTAATAAACGACATCTTTATCAGTCAATGCAGAAATACGGTTTAGCCAATACATGTGAAAACCTCAGGAAATTAAACAAATCAAAACAATGTCCGAATTCAGGCTGGTCAACCCATCGGACCCTCCAACGGACCTTTCCCTGCCTAGACCCTTTATCCCTAAGCATCAAGAAAAAGAAAAAACCTGAGGTACCCAAATATTAACTCCCTAACTGAAAGTACAAGTCTTTACATAGTTAACACAAAAAGAATATAATTGTTAATTAAGTATTATTCATTCACATATGTATTCATATCTATATCAAAGTAGACATAGGAAGGTATTCCACTGCAGCTCCTCAGCAGTGTCGATGCAATCCAGACGTTCCACACCGTCCTTGTCCAGAGTCCATTCATACTGTCCTTGTTTGAGTATTTGAATCCCCATCTGTACATCCCCTATACTCTGGAAGAAAAGAAAACACCAACCAGTATCTTGTTGCAAATAACACATGAAAATTAAAACCCAATGTATAAAATACAAAGTAACATTAAAATGGATATCTTTCCATCATTACTTCATCTGGTTCCCCTTCATCATCTCCATCTAAATCAGCCGTAGTTAACAAAGGCATCTGAGTGTTCTCCCCAGGCATTACCACTCCAACCCATCTCAATATCATAGCTTTCGCAAAAGTCAATAGCACCGTACAAAAGCAAAACATCAAACACAGCGCTACAAAGCTGCTACCAAAATCTGAACCACCACTGCTCCCACTGGTCCTAACTGATTTTGTAGCCAAGTATTTGCTGACCATCCAGCTCCCTCAGATTGACCAAACGCATCCCTTATACTCTTTAATGCATCTATAACACTAGTGATATTATCAGAACTATCTGGGATCAAAGTATAACAACCGTCTCCCGTCAAGTTCATAGCCACACACAAACCTCCTTGTTTGGCTAAAATATAGTCAAGAGCCATGTCATGTTTCAACAATGTCAGTCTGTGACTTCTTTGAGTATTTGACAGAAGATTAAACCCTCGTATAGTTTCATTTGCAAAACCCCATTAATTTTTTCACAAATCCTTTGACTTTGTGGGTGATAAACTGCTCCAAGACGTTGTTTGATTCCCAATTTTTGCTAAATCAATTTCACTGTTTTATCCACAAACTCTTTCCCATTATCTGATGATATTCGATCTGGAAGTCCCCACCTGCTTATGACCTCTCTACACAAAAACTTGGCAACCGATTGAGCGTTTTTCCGCTTGGTTGGACAGGCCTCCGGCCATCGTGAAAATCTATCCACAACCACTAGCATGTATCTTTTCCCTTCAACTGGTTTTATCATATCGACAAAGTCAACAACTAACTCACGCATAGGACCCCTTGGGGTGGGAATGTAACCAGGAGCAACAGTCATACCCCTGCGGACATTATTTTTCAGACAGATTGTACACCTGCCTATGACATAATCAATCTGTTCAAGCAAATATGGTGCCCAAAAACCATACTCCTTTGTGATTTTTCTCCTAACCTCCCCCCTGGCAACATGAGCTAACCCATGTGCTTCCTGAATCATCAAACCTAACAGGTCCAGAGGTGCTACTATCAGTCCCTCATGATTTCTCCAAAGACCCGTAGAATCCTTAACAGCACCTCGGTCTAGCCACAACTGTTTATCAATCATAGAAGCAGCTTCCTGCATCAAAATCACTTCCTTAAGCGTAATTCTGTCTTCCAAGTCCACCCCATGAGTGACCAAAAACCTTGCCCAATTTGTCAGCTCCTGTGACAGCTTTTGCAGCTTCATCAGCAGCTTTGTTCCCTTGTGTCACTCTTGACGCATCTGTTTTATGAGCTGCACACTTAGCTATCGCTATCTCTTTAGGCCTCATCATAGCATGCAACAGTTTTATTATTTGTGCGTGATGTTGTATCGGAGAACCATCCGTTCTCTTAAACCCCCGACCTTTCCACACTGCTCCAAACAAATGACATACATTATGTGCATATGCCGAATCAGTATATATTGTCACTCGCTGCCCGTCAGCTAACAAACACTCTTCTGTTAGCCCCACAAGTTCTGCCAGCTGTGCAGACGCAGGCTGTGGTATTACTTCAGCTTTTTCAACAACAAATCCCGTTCCTTGAGCTTTTACTACTGCATAGCCAGCACACAATTTATCTCCCACACGATAACAAGACCCATCAGTCCAATACTCCAGGTCTGCCTCACGTAGTGGAAGGGCTTGCAAGTCTGATCTAAGCCTTGAGTATTTCTCTGCCTCTTGAACACCATCATGTGGCTCACCATCCTCTGACGTTGGCAAATTCTCGGCTGGATTTACCGTATCACACCTTACCAGGGTGACATCCTCCTGCTCTAAGAGCCTATGATAGTCTCTAAGCCTTGGCATAGTCAATGTGTATTTTCCCCTAGTTCAGTAGATTCCTGAGACTATGATGGGTAAGAATTGTCACTGGGTAACCCCTCGTAACAGATGATGCTTTGTCATACATTAAATAAACTCCAACCATTGCTCTGTAGCACAGTGGTAGCCCTAATTCCACTTCTGAATATGCAGTCGAATAATAGGAAATAGGTTGAGGATTCGACCCTGTACCCGTCGGCTGACAAAGGACTGCACATGCATATTTACCTCCAGTGGAACTAGACACATACAACAAGAAATTCTTAGAGTAATCTGGTAGTGTGAGCGCTGGTGCCTCCTGTAACCTCTGTTTGATTGTTTCAAATGCCACAAGGCCTTCCTGTGTCCAGGACAGATTGCTGTGAAGTTGAGCGTTCCCAGTATCCTTAACCATAGCTCTCAAAGGTCCCGTCAAACTAGAATAATCCTCAACCCATGCTGAAGAATAACCAGCAATACCAAGAAACGTCAACATCTCTCTGACAGTTCTGGGCTTTGGAGCCTTACGAATAGCCTCCAATTGACAATCAGAAATGCTTCTGTGTCCATGCGTTATTGTCTGACCCAAATATACAACCTTCTCCTGGCAATATTGCAACTTCTTTTGTGAGGCCTTATGCCCCTTTTCTGCCAATATTTGTAGCAATTTAATTGAGTCTTTGTGACATGTTTCTTCATCTTGTGAACAGATCATAATATCGTCGACATATTGAATCACAGTACTCTGCAATATCTGATCTATCCCTACCAAATCATCTTTCAATACTTTGTTAAAATATGAGGACTGTGTTTAAATCCTTCAATCTCTCATACTCATAAAACTGTCCTTTATATGTGAATCCAAATAAACCCTGACTCTCTACACTAAGAGGAACACTAAAAAATGCACCACACAAATCTAACACCGTGAAATGTGTTGCATCAGGAGGGATTTGGGCTAACAAAGTATGTGGATCCGGAACTTCTGCTGGAAAATTAGTTACCACTTCATTTACTGCTCTCAAATCATGAACCATACGATAAGTCTCATCAGGTTTCTTCACAGGCAACAAAGGCGTGTTACTCTGAGGATTTCTTGTCATCTTCAAAACACCTGCTTTCAAAAGTCCCTCAATTTGTGGTTCGATTCCTTGAATTGCTTCATCCTTCAATGGATGCTGGTACTTCCAAGGAGGTCTAGCTCCTGGTCGAAGTTCTACTTTCACTGGTTGGGCTGACTTCACAAGTCCAATATCGGTACTGTGTTGAGACCACAAACATTCTGGAACTTCTCGCAACATCTCCTCTTTCATAGAATCCGAGTCCATCTTGGCACTACAAATAGATTCATGTGTCATCCGTACAGCTTGTGGCTGTCCCTGTCCTTTAGCTGAAATCATGATTTTGACGAATCGCTGCCAAATTGCCAAATTCTCTTTCATCGGTACAAAAACAGCTTCCTCTGCTTCTGTCATCATTTCCCCTATGTGTTTCTGCTCATAGTCTTCAGAAACCAACAAAGTCACATGTGGCACACTCTTCTCAATTTTGAATTCTTTCTCCAAATAATCGTCAGTGTTTACCTTCATAGCCGCTCCTTGTGGTCCCAAAATTATGCAACTTGAGCTTAGTTGAATTCCCTTTGGTTGATGAGCCAACCATTCCTCTGGGTTTGATTGGGCAGCATTCTTGAAATACTTGAGCGTACAATGGAATGGATATTCTGGAAGTTTCGCATCTGGCATGTTTGCCACAATGAATTTCTCCCATATCTTAGCCGGCTCCAAGAAATCTGCACTGAGATTTCCAATCCAGAATACTGCAGAGGACTCCATCTCTGTTGTCATCAATAGTTGGTGGACCATTTCTTTTGGCACTTCTATCAGACAGCCATCTGGTGTACATTTTATTGTGCAGTTCAATCTACACAAAGCATCTCTTCCCAGTAGAGCAATAGGTGTATGTTCTGATACCAATATGGGTATTGTAGTTTTCTGATTTTTATAGCAGAGCTCAATTGGTTCCGTGAGAGGAATCAGCTGCTTCACTCCCTCAAACCCGATTGTCCGAATCAGTTGATTGGACATAGGAAGATGTGTAGCATCTTCAGGCCGAACACAGGTGAAAGCCGCTCCGCTATCCGCCATTACTTCCAATGGTCGGTTATTTACTTTCACCTCAATTGTTGGATCTCTTTCCGGCCCTGATGCTACCAGCTGACACCCCCCTTTCGGATTTTCTGGGCACCTCTAGAATCCTGGCTCCGGGCCCCTGTGAGGGTTCACCAGTCCTCCAAGCGACCTTGACTGGCCCCTGAATCCTCCTCTGAAATTTCCTCCTCTGAAATTTCCTCCTCTGAAATTTCCTCCTTCTTCTTATTTTCCACCAGTTGTATTTGATTGAGTTTCCTGAGAGTCACTTGGTCCTGTTCTTTCTGATCATGTTCCTTTTTCCTATATAGATCCACTTGATGGGCTATATGATCTGTATAGACTCCTATTGCCATGCTTCCAAGTCCAACCACCTCTGCCAGTTTGCTCCTTACTGGTGGGGGCAACCCCATCTGTAGTTTAGCTCGCAAAATTGACCGCTCCATTTGACTCGCCTCTGGATCATTTCCTGTGATATTTCTCCACACCTGATGAGCTCTCGACACATAGGCTCTCGGATTCTCTTCTTTTCCCAATGAATCAATCAAGATATTGTCAGGATGCACATTTGTGGGAAACGTGTCTTTCAGTGCTCTCCACAGTCGATTCCTACTTGCAGCGAACAACTCAGGATCATTTACAGCAGTCCCCACATATCGATTAAGTCCCGCTCTCTGAAAAACCTCTTCCATACCTGGAATCCCCAGGAGATTAGCAAAAAGCCTCTTAATATCTCCTATGGCAGTTTGTGTTCCTACCGTAATTTCTTCCAACTTCGAGATCCAAGGATGTGCTCCATCTTGAAGAATAGGCAACTTCTCAAGTATATCTGACATATCGGTATTTGCAAAGGCTTATACTCCAGATTCTGTCCTCGGATTATCACTGGCAGCATCTTCTTACTTGTGCTCCCTTTCCTTGGGCGTAATGCATACTTCTTCTCCAATTTTTGGGACCCTTTTTTCCTCAATTTCTCCCTCTGTATTGTCAACTTCTCGAGATGTTCTTCCAATTCTCTTATTTCTTCTGGATAAGTCGACTTCTCCAAGCATGATATGCATCGATCCATATCTTTTTCTATTTCTTCAGTAGTCATTGGAGGATAAAATCCTCTTGAACATGAAGCACCTTTAATCTCCCACTCTTCATCGCTGTCTCCATCTTCACTTTCATCGGAGATCTGATCTCCTGTATCCTTCTTCTTCCAACTTTCATCACCCCTTCTTTCCGCTCTGGCCAGCCTCCGTCTGATCACAGGATCATATCCACCCATGATCTCTTCTACATCACTCTGTTCATCATCATCTTCCATTCTCCTAAACCTCGCTCTACCCTTAGTTTCCCAAACATGTCATTTTCTTCTTACTTTTGGAGCTTGGAGTCATCTTTATGGTTGTTTCTGCTTGTCCTCTCTCTATGACTTGTTCATCTTCATCTCTGATGCAATAACCACCCTCCTGAATGATCACTGGAAGCTGAGGATAAACATCCTTAAACTCCGCTTCCTCCTCGTATGGTGGAGGTCTCTTTGCTGAATCCGTATGTGAGAAGGGTTTGTTGACTTCTGCCATTAATTTTTCTGTTATCTTTGCCTCTTTTGCCATTTTCTCCACACCACTGTCCCTTTTCTCTTGCGTCTCTTTCATCAGTTTTTGACCTTCATATTCGAACAACTTAAGAACACCCAGCTCTCTTCGTCTCTTCTCTTTACGTCGTTCCCCTTTTTTCCCCTTGTTTTGATCCGACTTATATGTGGACACAAGTACTTGCATTATTTTAAGTACACCTGGGTTAAGAGTCCCTTCCACAGGCCATGGTTGTTCAATATTAGGCCAACGCTTATGCCATTTTTCAGATAACTTTACAATACCATCAACTAGAGGATTATTTTTTTGCACTACATCAACCGGAGTAGTTACTTTCAACGTTTTAATGTCCTTTTTCCACATAGTGACAACTTTTTTATATTTCTTTATTGTAAAATTATTTTCCTTATTACTTATTTGTTTATTTTTCTTTTAATTCTACTTAATTGTTGATAGGTGGCAATTTTACCACATCCGCTAACGGAAAATCAAGGGAATTTGTCAACTCCAGAGCAATCACAAAAATCTTGTTATCCAGCAATCACACGGCGCCAACTGCTACCTAATAAGCACCCTCTCACCTTAGTTTTGTCCCAAAAGCTCAATACCACTCAATTCCCAACACAACTTGACTTCAAACGACCCCTGCACAAAAACTCCCATATGTAATATTCAAATACAGTAACTGATCAGTCCGTTGCCAAGTCTCCCCTTAGATAGTCATAACATGAAATATAGCAGGCATACACAAATAGACTCTCTGTGTTACAAATGTGTCTATAATGTCCTGAAAGGAAACAAACTAAATGTGTATCAGCCGTAATAATTATAAATGAGTATAGACACATATGCACAGGTGTTTGTAAAGAGTTTGTGGATTGCACAATACTGGCCAGACTGGATCCGGGGCTGCTTTGCTGTGGCGCCCTGGACGGCACCCCCTCTCTCTCCTTCTCTCTCTCTCTCTCCTTCTTGTCTCTCAGATCACAGGAGAACAAAAACCAAAAAAAAAGGCAAACAACACTTTAGTCCTTTTATGTACTCACAAGGTTATTTTCCCCCCAAAATAAGAGTGTCACCTCTCTGAGTAATCATAATCTATTTTCCCTAACTTTTAACATATCTACGTTAACATGCAAGCTAAGGAATTTCGGTGTCATTTACACTGGGGATGCTGGGGACACTACTCTTCACTCCTATTTAAAGCTTACTCTATTAACAGCCGTTCTTCAATACCAATGAAAATGCCTTTTAAAAATGTATTTACACACATAAAAAACCCCAAATGAAAAGTAAGTAAAATATAGAAAAACAAATGCGCACTTCCCAAAAAAGTAACTTAGGCTAAGAAAAACCCCACTGCTGCTTCTGAAATGACCCAAACCATACAGCAGCATTGATCAATAACTTTAACAAATTTCAAAACACAGTTTTCCCCTTGATCAAATTCCCTTCTCTATTTCTTTATTCATATATATGTTTTCTTGAATCCTAGCATTATTGTCCTCTGCATAGTCTCACACACACACACGATAGCTATCCAGTCAACAAGAATGCATTCCTTCACACTGTTTATAAAGCATGCTTCCGCCGCACCTTTTCCTTTATTATTTTCCTTCCTAAATTTATGCTACCTCGAGTTTGCAGATATTTAATGAGAGGCCACTTCGGACATAGTTCGTCAACACATGTATCGAGAGGTAACTTACAATTAAATTTTTCTTCTACAAGCTCCCAGTTCCTTTGAACGGACCCGAAAATTCACCTAGTTCCTTTCCAGGATTTGCGGCCCATCTAAGATCGCCTTTCAAGGGCTTTTTGTCCAGATCTGCGGCGTCCTAATCCTTATTTTTCCTTTTTCCTTAACCTTATATTTTCTTCCTTATTATTAATTTGTATTCAAGCCGAATGACCCTGGCCAGGGTTGCACTCTCTCTCTTTTTCCCTTACTCCAATTTACCTATTCCTTAAAGCCTAGTTTCACGCGACAGTAATTTCCATCCCACATGACTTACGGTTATAAGAATCTGAGGGCCCATATTCTTAATCTTTGCAAAGTTATGAAACCTCACTTCCCGTTACTCCTAGGCTGTTCCCTTTTTCTTCCTTTTATATCTATCTATCTGTCTTCATCACATTCACACACACACCCTTTTTTCGTTATCCACAACGCACACAAAATTTAGAACGGAGTCTTCTCACACATCCACCCGCAAGCATTCACACGGGATCGAACCGGTGTACCCTTCAACGCACACACAGACACACGAACTGACCAGCGCCCACAGTTTATGAGAAAACTCACCATATACGCCAGCGTCTGGAGCGCGAGTCAGCTCGATGGAGCCTGTGATGGAACGATGAATTCAGGCACAACACGGTCCCTTCGTGGTCGCCAATTTCTGTGGTGTCCGAACGATAATGCTGCGATGATGTGTTGAGAAGAAATCCGCTTGACACTGTTCTTGATTATAAAAGTTTATTACATCAAAGAATTCAGCATCAATTACAAGCTCTGCAGCAGCTTGGAGAGTGACCCAGCCCGATAACCACTCTGTCTCTCTGTACATTGAACACAGCTTATATAAGACATGTTTAGGTCTCTGCTAAATACCATATAAGGGCACAGTGCTGTAGACTAAGTGTAACCATCTGTTAGACACCACTTCCCCTACCACTGTGTCTCTCTCCAGCTCTGGGTCAGGGGTCAAATTCTATAGGAGGGTTCACTCTTGGTTCACCCATCAATCATTACTTCCTCATAAGGGTTCACTGTTCCTTTCACCAGCTGCAGAGCATTATATTAAACTGTAATGTCAAAAGCATATGTTATACACCACACCGGCCCAAAGAAATTCTGGACATCTTGCTTAAAATTTGATCACGTGACCTTATTCTAGGCCTGGCCAACTACCTGTGTTCCAAATTTGGGGTCTCTGGGACGTTTCTGTGAGAAGTTACGGACTTTTGAATGTTGGAAAAATATGTGTCCCAATTGTCAATTTTGACATAAGGGACACCTGGCGACCTTTTGAAATTTGGGCAGGTATTTGGGCACCTTGGAATGCACCCAGGGACACCAAATTGATGTCAGGTGTTCACTGTTACACCTAATTTCAGGCACTGAAAGCTGCAGCCGTCGAACTGCTGTTTAAGGTGTAGGAATCTGGCCAAATGACCTCAACGAGGCCTTCTGAACCGTGAGGGTCCATTTGGGAAACTTTCTGACAATTGAGTTGACAAATGGAATCATGGTAATTTATTAAGTATGACTATTAACCACATCCCCATTCTGAATTTTGAATGTTAACAAGTTTCTAATAAGACCTAAAAGAAGTCCCAAAGGTTAGAATGTTTTCTTTTAAATTCTTTTTTTACTTTGAATTTTGAATGTCTTGACATCATCAAAGGTCGAATGCCTTTGATGATGTGTGTATAAGACCCAAGTGTTGGTTTAGTTGCAGTTTTTCTCAGAAGACCTCTTCCTGCTAACACGACAGCACTGGTAAGAAAATAAGCTTGTGGCTAAAAAAATCATCGGTTGACCTCTGGCCTCCCTGGTAAAAATAATAGCATAGAGAATAGAATAGACACTTTATTGTCGTAGAGGGGAAATTTATCTTGGGCACAGTGCTACTCAGCAACGTGCATCCTATTTCTGTAAAAAAAAAAAAAGTAACTTCTTTATTACATTCAAGTGCAACTTCGGTGTTCCTTTTACATGCAATTTTTTTCAGGTCGCCGGTCCGATGCAGGGCCGTGCAGTACGTATTCAGAAGAAGCCGGTTACACTGGGGCCGTGACTCGGATGGGAGCGAGGTTTACGGGGGTGAGTGTGACGGAAGCCAGCAAGGTTGTGCTGTGAGAAAACCTCACTACCCAACACTTTACATGATGCATGGGTTTAAGCCTCCTCGTCAGCGTGTCCGACTCACGCACCCGACGTCGGCAGTTCAATTCCGGGCCGTGCAGTGAATGTGACGTAGTGTAAAAGCGCTTTGAGTGGTTGGAAGATCAGGAACGCGATGTACAAGTACAGAACATTCACCATTTAACAAATAACATTGTGTGACAGACGCCAGCGAGGCTGTGCAGTGATAAAAGCTCAATAACCGACACCGTACCTGAGGTCACCGGTCCGATTCAGCACCGTGCAGTACATACTCAGGAGCAGCCGGTTACAGTGGTGTCATGACCTGGATAAGGATTATGTTCCCGTTTGGACGGAAAAATGAATTGCAAGGTATTGCCATTGTCAAAAACGTGACACGGTGTCAATGTAGTCGACACTTGGCATCACTTGAATGGGGACAAAGCGGACCGTTGGCGATGTTCGGGAACACATGCGCGCCTTACCCCCGAATCCCACGGGGGGTGCTTGATCTGGCCAAAAGGCCTTAACGAGGGATTTTGCAGCTGGAGCGTCCAGTTGGGAAACTTTTTGACACTTGGGTCAACAATTCAAGCGCCCCTTACGCTGCAACCCAAGGGGCTAGGGGGCCCGAAATGAGGCCGCCACGCCCCATTTGGCAGTGGCGACAACATATGAAATATCTGCAGCCCTGGCACTTTTAGAAAAAAAAGTGGCTCCAATCTGACCAAATTTTGCACAGGCTGTCTGACGTGTCGAGTCTAACACCATCCTGAGCTGGGATGTCCATGCCGGCCCAAAGAAATTCTAGACATCTTGCTTAAAATTTGACCACGTGACCTTATTCTAGGCCTGGCCAACTACCTGTGTTCCAAATTTGGGGTCTCTGGGACGTTTCTGTGAGAAGTTACGGACTTTTGAATGTTGGAAAAATATGTGTCCCAATTGTCAATTTTGACATAAGGGACACCTGGCGACCTTTTGAAATTTGGGCAGGTATTTGGGCACCTTGGAATGCACCCAGGGACACCAAATTGATGTCAGGTGTTCACTGTTACACCTAATTTCAGGCACTGAAAGCTGCAGCCGTCGAACTGCTGTTTAAGGTGTAGGAATCTGGCCAAATGACCTCAACGAGGCCTTCTGAACCGTGAGGGTCCATTTGGGAACCTTTCTGACAATTGAGTTGACAAATGGAATCATGGTAATTTATTAAGTATGACTATTAACCACATCCCCATTCTGAATTTTGAATGTTAACAAGTTTCTAATAAGACCTAAAAGAAGTCCCAAAGGTTAGAATGTTTTCTTTTAAATTCTTTTTTTACTTTGAATTTTGAATGTCATGACATCATCAAAGGTCGAATGCCTTTGATGATGTGTGTATAAGACCCAAGTGTTGGTTTAGTTGCAGTTTTTCTCAGAAGACCTCTTCCTGCTAACACGACAGCACTGGTAAGAAAATAAGCTTGTGGCTAAAAAAATCATCGGTTGACCTCTGGCCTCCCTGGTAAAAATAATAGCATAGAGAATAGAATAGACACTTTATTGTCGTAGAGGGGAAATTTATCTTGGGCACAGTGCTACTCAGCAACGTGCATCCTATTTCTTTAAAAAAAAAAAAAAGTAACTTCTTTATTACATTCAAGTGCAACTTCGGTGTTCCTTTTACATGCAATTTTTTTCAGGTCGCCGGTCCGATGCAGGGCCGTGCAGTACGTATTCAGAAGAAGCCGGTTACACTGGGGCCGTGACTCGGATGGGAGCGAGGTTTACGGGGGTGAGTGTGACGGAAGCCAGCAAGGTTGTGCTGTGAGAAAACCTCACTACCCAACACTTTACATGATGCATGGGTTTAAGCCTCCTCGTCAGCGTGTCCGACTCACGCACCCGACGTCGGCAGTTCAATTCCGGGCCGTGCAGTGAATGTGACGTAGTGTAAAAGCGCTTTGAGTGGTTGGAAGATCAGGAACGCGATGTACAAGTACAGAACATTCACCATTTAACAAATAACATTGTGTGACAGACGCCAGCGAGGCTGTGCAGTGATAAAAGCTCAATAACCGACACCGTACCTGAGGTCACCGGTCCGATTCAGCACCGTGCAGTACATACTCAGGAGCAGCCGGTTACAGTGGTGTCATGACCTGGATAAGGATTATGTTCCCGTTTGGACGGAAAAATGAATTGCAAGGTATTGCCATTGTCAAAAACGTGACACGGTGTCAATGTAGTCGACACTTGGCATCACTTGAATGGGGACAAAGCGGACCGTTGGCGATGTTCGGGAACACATGCGCGCCTTACCCCCGAATCCCACGGGGGGTGCTTGATCTGGCCAAAAGGCCTTAACGAGGGATTTTGCAGCTGGAGCGTCCAGTTGGGAAACTTTTTGACACTTGGGTCAACAATTCAAGCGCCCCTTACGCTGCAACCCAAGGGGCTAGGGGGCCCGAAATGAGGCCGCCACGCCCCATTTGGCAGTGGCGACAACATATGAAATATCTGCAGCCCTGGCACTTTTAGAAAAAAAAGTGGCTCCAATCTGACCAAATTTTGCACAGGCTGTCTGACGTGTCGAGTCTAACACCATCCTGAGCTGGGATGTCCATGCCGGCCCAAAGAAATTCTGACATCTTGCTTAAAATTTGACCACGTGACCTTATTCTAGGCCTGGCCAACTACCTGTGTTCCAAATTTGGGGTCTCTGGGACGTTTCTGTGAGAAGTTACGGACTTTTGAATGTTGGAAAAATATGTGTCCCAATTGTCAATTTTGACATAAGGGACACCTGGCGACCTTTTGAAATTTGGGCAGGTATTTGGGCACCTTGGAATGCACCCAGGGACACCAAATTGATGTCAGGTGTTCACTGTTACACCTAATTTCAGGCACTGAAAGCTGCAGCCGTCGAACTGCTGTTTAAGGTGTAGGAATCTGGCCAAATGACCTCAACGAGGCCTTCTGAACCGTGAGGGTCCATTTGGGAACCTTTCTGACAATTGAGTTGACAAATGGAATCATGGTAATTTATTAAGTATGACTATTAACCACATCCCCATTCTGAATTTTGAATGTTAACAAGTTTCTAATAAGACCTAAAAGAAGTCCCAAAGGTTAGAATGTTTTCTTTTAAATTCTTTTTTTACTTTGAATTTTGAATGTCATGACATCATCAAAGGTCGAATGCCTTTGATGATGTGTGTATAAGACCCAAGTGTTGGTTTAGTTGCAGTTTTTCTCAGAAGATCTCTTCCTGCTAACACGACAGCACTGGTAAGAAAATAAGCTTGTGGCTAAAAAAATCATCGGTTGACCTCTGGCCTCCCTGGTAAAAATAATAGCATAGAGAATAGAATAGACACTTTATTGTCGTAGAGGGGAAATTTATCTTGGGCACAGTGCTACTCAGCAACGTGCATCCTATTTCTTTAAAAAAAAAAAAAAGTAACTTCTTTATTACATTCAAGTGCAACTTCGGTGTTCCTTTTACATGCAATTTTTTTCAGGTCGCCGGTCCGATGCAGGGCCGTGCAGTACGTATTCAGAAGAAGCCGGTTACACTGGGGCCGTGACTCGGATGGGAGCGAGGTTTACGGGGGTGAGTGTGACGGAAGCCAGCAAGGTTGTGCTGTGAGAAAACCTCACTACCCAACACTTTACATGATGCATGGGTTTAAGCCTCCTCGTCAGCGTGTCCGACTCACGCACCCGACGTCGGCAGTTCAATTCCGGGCCGTGCAGTGAATGTGACGTAGTGTAAAAGCGCTTTGAGTGGTTGGAAGATCAGGAACGCGATGTACAAGTACAGAACATTCACCATTTAACAAATAACATTGTGTGACAGACGCCAGCGAGGCTGTGCAGTGATAAAAGCTCAATAACCGACACCGTACCTGAGGTCACCGGTCCGATTCAGCACCGTGCAGTACATACTCAGGAGCAGCCGGTTACAGTGGTGTCATGACCTGGATAAGGATTATGTTCCCGTTTGGACGGAAAAATGAATTGCAAGGTATTGCCATTGTCAAAAACGTGACACGGTGTCAATGTAGTCGACACTTGGCATCACTTGAATGGGGACAAAGCGGACCGTTGGCGATGTTCGGGAACACATGCGCGCCTTACCCCCGAATCCCACGGGGGGTGCTTGATCTGGCCAAAAGGCCTTAACGAGGGATTTTGCAGCTGGAGCGTCCAGTTGGGAAACTTTTTGACACTTGGGTCAACAATTCAAGCGCCCCTTACGCTGCAACCCAAGGGGCTAGGGGGCCCGAAATGAGGCCGCCACGCCCCATTTGGCAGTGGCGACAACATATGAAATATCTGCAGCCCTGGCACTTTTAGAAAAAAAAGTGGCTCCAATCTGACCAAATTTTGCACAGGCTGTCTGACGTGTCGAGTCTAACACCATCCTGAGCTGGGATGTCCATGCCGGCCCAAAGAAATTCTGACATCTTGCTTAAAATTTGACCACGTGACCTTATTCTAGGCCTGGCCAACTACCTGTGTTCCAAATTTGGGGTCTCTGGGACGTTTCTGTGAGAAGTTACGGACTTTTGAATGTTGGAAAAATATGTGTCCCAATTGTCAATTTTGACATAAGGGACACCTGGCGACCTTTTGAAATTTGGGCAGGTATTTGGGCACCTTGGAATGCACCCAGGGACACCAAATTGATGTCAGGTGTTCACTGTTACACCTAATTTCAGGCACTGAAAGCTGCAGCCGTCGAACTGCTGTTTAAGGTGTAGGAATCTGGCCAAATGACCTCAACGAGGCCTTCTGAACCGTGAGGGTCCATTTGGGAACCTTTCTGACAATTGAGTTGACAAATGGAATCATGGTAATTTATTAAGTATGACTATTAACCACATCCCCATTCTGAATTTTGAATGTTAACAAGTTTCTAATAAGACCTAAAAGAAGTCCCAAAGGTTAGAATGTTTTCTTTTAAATTCTTTTTTTACTTTGAATTTTGAATGTCATGACATCATCAAAGGTCGAATGCCTTTGATGATGTGTGTATAAGACCCAAGTGTTGGTTTAGTTGCAGTTTTTCTCAGAAGATCTCTTCCTGCTAACACGACAGCACTGGTAAGAAAATAAGCTTGTGGCTAAAAAAATCATCGGTTGACCTCTGGCCTCCCTGGTAAAAATAATAGCATAGAGAATAGAATAGACACTTTATTGTCGTAGAGGGGAAATTTATCTTGGGCACAGTGCTACTCAGCAACGTGCATCCTATTTCTTTAAAAAAAAAAAAAAGTAACTTCTTTATTACATTCAAGTGCAACTTCGGTGTTCCTTTTACATGCAATTTTTTTCAGGTCGCCGGTCCGATGCAGGGCCGTGCAGTACGTATTCAGAAGAAGCCGGTTACACTGGGGCCGTGACTCGGATGGGAGCGAGGTTTACGGGGGTGAGTGTGACGGAAGCCAGCAAGGTTGTGCTGTGAGAAAACCTCACTACCCAACACTTTACATGATGCATGGGTTTAAGCCTCCTCGTCAGCGTGTCCGACTCACGCACCCGACGTCGGCAGTTCAATTCCGGGCCGTGCAGTGAATGTGACGTAGTGTAAAAGCGCTTTGAGTGGTTGGAAGATCAGGAACGCGATGTACAAGTACAGAACATTCACCATTTAACAAATAACATTGTGTGACAGACGCCAGCGAGGCTGTGCAGTGATAAAAGCTCAATAACCGACACCGTACCTGAGGTCACCGGTCCGATTCAGCACCGTGCAGTACATACTCAGGAGCAGCCGGTTACAGTGGTGTCATGACCTGGATAAGGATTATGTTCCCGTTTGGACGGAAAAATGAATTGCAAGGTATTGCCATTGTCAAAAACGTGACACGGTGTCAATGTAGTCGACACTTGGCATCACTTGAATGGGGACAAAGCGGACCGTTGGCGATGTTCGGGAACACATGCGCGCCTTACCCCCGAATCCCACGGGGGGTGCTTGATCTGGCCAAAAGGCCTTAACGAGGGATTTTGCAGCTGGAGCGTCCAGTTGGGAAACTTTTTGACACTTGGGTCAACAATTCAAGCGCCCCTTACGCTGCAACCCAAGGGGCTAGGGGGCCCGAAATGAGGCCGCCACGCCCCATTTGGCAGTGGCGACAACATATGAAATATCTGCAGCCCTGGCACTTTTAGAAAAAAAAGTGGCTCCAATCTGACCAAATTTTGCACAGGCTGTCTGACGTGTCGAGTCTAACACCATCCTGAGCTGGGATGTCCATGCCGGCCCAAAGAAATTCTGGACATCTTGCTTAAAATTTGACCACGTGACCTTATTCTAGGCCTGGCCAACTACCTGTGTTCCAAATTTGGGGTCTCTGGGACGTTTCTGTGAGAAGTTACGGACTTTTGAATGTTGGAAAAATATGTGTCCCAATTGTCAATTTTGACATAAGGGACACCTGGCGACCTTTTGAAATTTGGGCAGGTATTTGGGCACCTTGGAATGCACCCAGGGACACCAAATTGATGTCAGGTGTTCACTGTTACACCTAATTTCAGGCACTGAAAGCTGCAGCCGTCGAACTGCTGTTTAAGGTGTAGGAATCTGGCCAAATGACCTCAACGAGGCCTTCTGAACCGTGAGGGTCCATTTGGGAACCTTTCTGACAATTGAGTTGACAAATGGAATCATGGTAATTTATTAAGTATGACTATTAACCACATCCCCATTCTGAATTTTGAATGTTAACAAGTTTCTAATAAGACCTAAAAGAAGTCCCAAAGGTTAGAATGTTTTCTTTTAAATTCTTTTTTTACTTTGAATTTTGAATGTCATGACATCATCAAAGGTCGAATGCCTTTGATGATGTGTGTATAAGACCCAAGTGTTGGTTTAGTTGCAGTTTTTCTCAGAAGATCTCTTCCTGCTAACACGACAGCACTGGTAAGAAAATAAGCTTGTGGCTAAAAAAATCATCGGTTGACCTCTGGCCTCCCTGGTAAAAATAATAGCATAGAGAATAGAATAGACACTTTATTGTCGTAGAGGGGAAATTTATCTTGGGCACAGTGCTACTCAGCAACGTGCATCCTATTTCTTTAAAAAAAAAAAAAGTAACTTCTTTATTACATTCAAGTGCAACTTCGGTGTTCCTTTTACATGCAATTTTTTTCAGGTCGCCGGTCCGATGCAGGGCCGTGCAGTACGTATTCAGAAGAAGCCGGTTACACTGGGGCCGTGACTCGGATGGGAGCGAGGTTTACGGGGGTGAGTGTGACGGAAGCCAGCAAGGTTGTGCTGTGAGAAAACCTCACTACCCAACACTTTACATGATGCATGGGTTTAAGCCTCCTCGTCAGCGTGTCCGACTCACGCACCCGACGTCGGCAGTTCAATTCCGGGCCGTGCAGTGAATGTGACGTAGTGTAAAAGCGCTTTGAGTGGTTGGAAGATCAGGAACGCGATGTACAAGTACAGAACATTCACCATTTAACAAATAACATTGTGTGACAGACGCCAGCGAGGCTGTGCAGTGATAAAAGCTCAATAACCGACACCGTACCTGAGGTCACCGGTCCGATTCAGCACCGTGCAGTACATACTCAGGAGCAGCCGGTTACAGTGGTGTCATGACCTGGATAAGGATTATGTTCCCGTTTGGACGGAAAAATGAATTGCAAGGTATTGCCATTGTCAAAAACGTGACACGGTGTCAATGTAGTCGACACTTGGCATCACTTGAATGGGGACAAAGCGGACCGTTGGCGATGTTCGGGAACACATGCGCGCCTTACCCCCGAATCCCACGGGGGGTGCTTGATCTGGCCAAAAGGCCTTAACGAGGGATTTTGCAGCTGGAGCGTCCAGTTGGGAAACTTTTTGACACTTGGGTCAACAATTCAAGCGCCCCTTACGCTGCAACCCAAGGGGCTAGGGGGCCCGAAATGAGGCCGCCACGCCCCATTTGGCAGTGGCGACAACATATGAAATATCTGCAGCCCTGGCACTTTTAGAAAAAAAAGTGGCTCCAATCTGACCAAATTTTGCACAGGCTGTCTGACGTGTCGAGTCTAACACCATCCTGAGCTGGGATGTCCATGCCGGCCCAAAGAAATTCTGGACATCTTGCTTAAAATTTGACCACGTGACCTTATTCTAGGCCTGGCCAACTACCTGTGTTCCAAATTTGGGGTCTCTGGGACGTTTCTGTGAGAAGTTACGGACTTTTGAATGTTGGAAAAATATGTGTCCCAATTGTCAATTTTGACATAAGGGACACCTGGCGACCTTTTGAAATTTGGGCAGGTATTTGGGCACCTTGGAATGCACCCAGGGACACCAAATTGATGTCAGGTGTTCACTGTTACACCTAATTTCAGGCACTGAAAGCTGCAGCCGTCGAACTGCTGTTTAAGGTGTAGGAATCTGGCCAAATGACCTCAACGAGGCCTTCTGAACCGTGAGGGTCCATTTGGGAACCTTTCTGACAATTGAGTTGACAAATGGAATCATGGTAATTTATTAAGTATGACTATTAACCACATCCCCATTCTGAATTTTGAATGTTAACAAGTTTCTAATAAGACCTAAAAGAAGTCCCAAAGGTTAGAATGTTTTCTTTTAAATTCTTTTTTTACTTTGAATTTTGAATGTCATGACATCATCAAAGGTCGAATGCCTTTGATGATGTGTGTATAAGACCCAAGTGTTGGTTTAGTTGCAGTTTTTCTCAGAAGATCTCTTCCTGCTAACACGACAGCACTGGTAAGAAAATAAGCTTGTGGCTAAAAAAATCATCGGTTGACCTCTGGCCTCCCTGGTAAAAATAATAGCATAGAGAATAGAATAGACACTTTATTGTCGTAGAGGGGAAATTTATCTTGGGCACAGTGCTACTCAGCAACGTGCATCCTATTTCTTTAAAAAAAAAAAAAAGTAACTTCTTTATTACATTCAAGTGCAACTTCGGTGTTCCTTTTACATGCAATTTTTTTC
Organism: Micropterus salmoides; assembly: GCF_014851395.1. NCBI lineage: Eukaryota > Metazoa > Chordata > Actinopteri > Centrarchiformes > Centrarchidae > Micropterus > Micropterus salmoides. The sequence goes on from NW_024043491.1 coordinate 45,080, forward strand.
AGGTCGCCGGTCCGATGCAGGGCCGTGCAGTACGTATTCAGAAGAAGCCGGTTACACTGGGGCCGTGACTCGGATGGGAGCGAGGTTTACGGGGGTGAGTGTGACGGAAGCCAGCAAGGTTGTGCTGTGAGAAAACCTCACTACCCAACACTTTACATGATGCATGGGTTTAAGCCTCCTCGTCAGCGTGTCCGACTCACGCACCCGACGTCGGCAGTTCAATTCCGGGCCGTGCAGTGAATGTGACGTAGTGTAAAAGCGCTTTGAGTGGTTGGAAGATCAGGAACGCGATGTACAAGTACAGAACATTCACCATTTAACAAATAACATTGTGTGACAGACGCCAGCGAGGCTGTGCAGTGATAAAAGCTCAATAACCGACACCGTACCTGAGGTCACCGGTCCGATTCAGCACCGTGCAGTACATACTCAGGAGCAGCCGGTTACAGTGGTGTCATGACCTGGATAAGGATTATGTTCCCGTTTGGACGGAAAAATGAATTGCAAGGTATTGCCATTGTCAAAAACGTGACACGGTGTCAATGTAGTCGACACTTGGCATCACTTGAATGGGGACAAAGCGGACCGTTGGCGATGTTCGGGAACACATGCGCGCCTTACCCCCGAATCCCACGGGGGGTGCTTGATCTGGCCAAAAGGCCTTAACGAGGGATTTTGCAGCTGGAGCGTCCAGTTGGGAAACTTTTTGACACTTGGGTCAACAATTCAAGCGCCCCTTACGCTGCAACCCAAGGGGCTAGGGGGCCCGAAATGAGGCCGCCACGCCCCATTTGGCAGTGGCGACAACATATGAAATATCTGCAGCCCTGGCACTTTTAGAAAAAAAAGTGGCTCCAATCTGACCAAATTTTGCACAGGCTGTCTGACGTGTCGAGTCTAACACCATCCTGAGCTGGGATGTCCATGCCGGCCCAAAGAAATTCTAGACATCTTGCTTAAAATTTGACCACGTGACCTTATTCTAGGCCTGGCCAACTACCTGTGTTCCAAATTTGGGGTCTCTGGGACGTTTCTGTGAGAAGTTACGGACTTTTGAATGTTGGAAAAATATGTGTCCCAATTGTCAATTTTGACATAAGGGACACCTGGCGACCTTTTGAAATTTGGGCAGGTATTTGGGCACCTTGGAATGCACCCAGGGACACCAAATTGATGTCAGGTGTTCACTGTTACACCTAATTTCAGGCACTGAAAGCTGCAGCCGTCGAACTGCTGTTTAAGGTGTAGGAATCTGGCCAAATGACCTCAACGAGGCCTTCTGAACCGTGAGGGTCCATTTGGGAACCTTTCTGACAATTGAGTTGACAAATGGAATCATGGTAATTTATTAAGTATGACTATTAACCACATCCCCATTCTGAATTTTGAATGTTAACAAGTTTCTAATAAGACCTAAAAGAAGTCCCAAAGGTTAGAATGTTTTCTTTTAAATTCTTTTTTTTACTTTGAATTTTGAATGTCATGACATCATCAAAGTATGACTTTAACCAATAAGACCCAAGTTTGAATGTTAACAGTTTCTAATAAGACCTAAAAGTCCCAAAGGTTAGAATGTTTTCTTTTAAATTCTTTTTTTACTTTGAATTTTGGTCATGACATCATCAAAGGTCGAATGCCTTTGATGATGTGTGTATAAGACCCAAGTGTTGGTTTAGTTGCAGTTTTTCTCAGAAGATCTCTTCCTGCTAACACGACAGCACTGGTAAGAAAATAAGCTTGTGGCTAAAAAAATCATCGGTTGACCTCTGGCCTCCCTGGTAAAAATAATAGCATAGAGAATAGAATAGACACTTTATTGTCGTAGAGGGGAAATTTATCTTGGGCACAGTGCTACTCAGCAACGTGCATCCTATTTCTGTAAAAAAAAAAAAAAGTAACTTATTTATTACATTCAAGTGCAACTTCGGTGTTCCTTTTACATGCAATTTTTTTCAGGTCGCCGGTCCGATGCAGGGCCGTGCAGTACGTATTCAGAAGAAGCCGGTTACACTGGGGCCGTGACTCGGATGGGAGCGAGGTTTACGGGGGTGAGTGTGACGGAAGCCAGCAAGGTTGTGCTGTGAGAAAACCTCACTACCCAACACTTTACATGATGCATGGGTTTAAGCCTCCTCGTCAGCGTGTCCGACTCACGCACCCGACGTCGGCAGTTCAATTCCGGGCCGTGCAGTGAATGTGACGTAGTGTAAAAGCGCTTTGAGTGGTTGGAAGATCAGGAACGCGATGTACAAGTACAGAACATTCACCATTTAACAAATAACATTGTGTGACAGACGCCAGCGAGGCTGTGCAGTGATAAAAGCTCAATAACCGACACCGTACCTGAGGTCACCGGTCCGATTCAGCACCGTGCAGTACATACTCAGGAGCAGCCGGTTACAGTGGTGTCATGACCTGGATAAGGATTATGTTCCCGTTTGGACGGAAAAATGAATTGCAAGGTATTGCCATTGTCAAAAACGTGACACGGTGTCAATGTAGTCGACACTTGGCATCACTTGAATGGGGACAAAGCGGACCGTTGGCGATGTTCGGGAACACATGCGCGCCTTACCCCCGAATCCCACGGGGGGTGCTTGATCTGGCCAAAAGGCCTTAACGAGGGATTTTGCAGCTGGAGCGTCCAGTTGGGAAACTTTTTGACACTTGGGTCAACAATTCAAGCGCCCCTTACGCTGCAACCCAAGGGGCTAGGGGGCCCGAAATGAGGCCGCCACGCCCCATTTGGCAGTGGCGACAACATATGAAATATCTGCAGCCCTGGCACTTTTAGAAAAAAAAGTGGCTCCAATCTGACCAAATTTTGCACAGGCTGTCTGACGTGTCGAGTCTAACACCATCCTGAGCTGGGATGTCCATGCCGGCCCAAAGAAATTCTGGACATCTTGCTTAAAATTTGACCACGTGACCTTATTCTAGGCCTGGCCAACTACCTGTGTTCCAAATTTGGGGTCTCTGGGACGTTTCTGTGAGAAGTTACGGACTTTTGAATGTTGGAAAAATATGTGTCCCAATTGTCAATTTTGACATAAGGGACACCTGGCGACCTTTTGAAATTTGGGCAGGTATTTGGGCACCTTGGAATGCACCCAGGGACACCAAATTGATGTCAGGTGTTCACTGTTACACCTAATTTCAGGCACTGAAAGCTGCAGCCGTCGAACTGCTGTTTAAGGTGTAGGAATCTGGCCAAATGACCTCAACGAGGCCTTCTGAACCGTGAGGGTCCATTTGGGAACCTTTCTGACAATTGAGTTGACAAATGGAATCATGGTAATTTATTAAGTATGACTATTAACCACATCCCCATTCTGAATTTTGAATGTTAACAAGTTTCTAATAAGACCTAAAAGAAGTCCCAAAGGTTAGAATGTTTTCTTTTAAATTCTTTTTTTTACTTTGAATTTTGAATGTCATGACATCATCAAAGGTCGAATGCCTTTGATGATGTGTGTATAAGACCCAAGTGTTGGTTTAGTTGCAGTTTTTCTCAGAAGATCTCTTCCTGCTAACACGACAGCACTGGTAAGAAAATAAGCTTGTGGCTAAAAAAATCATCGGTTGACCTCTGGCCTCCCTGGTAAAAATAATAGCATAGAGAATAGAATAGACACTTTATTGTCGTAGAGGGGAAATTTATCTTGGGCACAGTGCTACTCAGCAACGTGCATCCTATTTCTTTAAAAAAAAAAAAAAGTAACTTCTTTATTACATTCAAGTGCAACTTCGGTGTTCCTTTTACATGCAATTTTTTTCAGGTCGCCGGTCCGATGCAGGGCCGTGCAGTACGTATTCAGAAGAAGCCGGTTACACTGGGGCCGTGACTCGGATGGGAGCGAGGTTTACGGGGGTGAGTGTGACGGAAGCCAGCAAGGTTGTGCTGTGAGAAAACCTCACTACCCAACACTTTACATGATGCATGGGTTTAAGCCTCCTCGTCAGCGTGTCCGACTCACGCACCCGACGTCGGCAGTTCAATTCCGGGCCGTGCAGTGAATGTGACGTAGTGTAAAAGCGCTTTGAGTGGTTGGAAGATCAGGAACGCGATGTACAAGTACAGAACATTCACCATTTAACAAATAACATTGTGTGACAGACGCCAGCGAGGCTGTGCAGTGATAAAAGCTCAATAACCGACACCGTACCTGAGGTCACCGGTCCGATTCAGCACCGTGCAGTACATACTCAGGAGCAGCCGGTTACAGTGGTGTCATGACCTGGATAAGGATTATGTTCCCGTTTGGACGGAAAAATGAATTGCAAGGTATTGCCATTGTCAAAAACGTGACACGGTGTCAATGTAGTCGACACTTGGCATCACTTGAATGGGGACAAAGCGGACCGTTGGCGATGTTCGGGAACACATGCGCGCCTTACCCCCGAATCCCACGGGGGGTGCTTGATCTGGCCAAAAGGCCTTAACGAGGGATTTTGCAGCTGGAGCGTCCAGTTGGGAAACTTTTTGACACTTGGGTCAACAATTCAAGCGCCCCTTACGCTGCAACCCAAGGGGCTAGGGGGCCCGAAATGAGGCCGCCACGCCCCATTTGGCAGTGGCGACAACATATGAAATATCTGCAGCCCTGGCACTTTTAGAAAAAAAAGTGGCTCCAATCTGACCAAATTTTGCACAGGCTGTCTGACGTGTCGAGTCTAACACCATCCTGAGCTGGGATGTCCATGCCGGCCCAAAGAAATTCTGGACATCTTGCTTAAAATTTGACCACGTGACCTTATTCTAGGCCTGGCCAACTACCTGTGTTCCAAATTTGGGGTCTCTGGGACGTTTCTGTGAGAAGTTACGGACTTTTGAATGTTGGAAAAATATGTGTCCCAATTGTCAATTTTGACATAAGGGACACCTGGCGACCTTTTGAAATTTGGGCAGGTATTTGGGCACCTTGGAATGCACCCAGGGACACCAAATTGATGTCAGGTGTTCACTGTTACACCTAATTTCAGGCACTGAAAGCTGCAGCCGTCGAACTGCTGTTTAAGGTGTAGGAATCTGGCCAAATGACCTCAACGAGGCCTTCTGAACCGTGAGGGTCCATTTGGGAACCTTTCTGACAATTGAGTTGACAAATGGAATCATGGTAATTTATTAAGTATGACTATTAACCACATCCCCATTCTGAATTTTGAATGTTAACAAGTTTCTAATAAGACCTAAAAGAAGTCCCAAAGGTTAGAATGTTTTCTTTTAAATTCTTTTTTTACTTTGAATTTTGAATGTCATGACATCATCAAAGGTCGAATGCCTTTGATGATGTGTGTATAAGACCCAAGTGTTGGTTTAGTTGCAGTTTTTCTCAGAAGATCTCTTCCTGCTAACACGACAGCACTGGTAAGAAAATAAGCTTGTGGCTAAAAAAATCATCGGTTGACCTCTGGCCTCCCTGGTAAAAATAATAGCATAGAGAATAGAATAGACACTTTATTGTCGTAGAGGGGAAATTTATCTTGGGCACAGTGCTACTCAGCAACGTGCATCCTATTTCTTTAAAAAAAAAAAAAAGTAACTTTTTATTACATTCAAGTGCAACTTCGGTGTTCCTTTTACATGCAATTTTTTTCAGGTCGCCGGTCCGATGCAGGGCCGTGCAGTACGTATTCAGAAGAAGCCGGTTACACTGGGGCCGTGACTCGGATGGGAGCGAGGTTTACGGGGGTGAGTGTGACGGAAGCCAGCAAGGTTGTGCTGTGAGAAAACCTCACTACCCAACACTTTACATGATGCATGGGTTTAAGCCTCCTCGTCAGCGTGTCCGACTCACGCACCCGACGTCGGCAGTTCAATTCCGGGCCGTGCAGTGAATGTGACGTAGTGTAAAAGCGCTTTGAGTGGTTGGAAGATCAGGAACGCGATGTACAAGTACAGAACATTCACCATTTAACAAATAACATTGTGTGACAGACGCCAGCGAGGCTGTGCAGTGATAAAAGCTCAATAACCGACACCGTACCTGAGGTCACCGGTCCGATTCAGCACCGTGCAGTACATACTCAGGAGCAGCCGGTTACAGTGGTGTCATGACCTGGATAAGGATTATGTTCCCGTTTGGACGGAAAAATGAATTGCAAGGTATTGCCATTGTCAAAAACGTGACACGGTGTCAATGTAGTCGACACTTGGCATCACTTGAATGGGGACAAAGCGGACCGTTGGCGATGTTCGGGAACACATGCGCGCCTTACCCCCGAATCCCACGGGGGGTGCTTGATCTGGCCAAAAGGCCTTAACGAGGGATTTTGCAGCTGGAGCGTCCAGTTGGGAAACTTTTTGACACTTGGGTCAACAATTCAAGCGCCCCTTACGCTGCAACCCAAGGGGCTAGGGGGCCCGAAATGAGGCCGCCACGCCCCATTTGGCAGTGGCGACAACATATGAAATATCTGCAGCCCTGGCACTTTTAGAAAAAAAAGTGGCTCCAATCTGACCAAATTTTGCACAGGCTGTCTGACGTGTCGAGTCTAACACCATCCTGAGCTGGGATGTCCATGCCGGCCCAAAGAAATTCTAGACATCTTGCTTAAAATTTGACCACGTGACCTTATTCTAGGCCTGGCCAACTACCTGTGTTCCAAATTTGGGGTCTCTGGGACGTTTCTGTGAGAAGTTACGGACTTTTGAATGTTGGAAAAATATGTGTCCCAATTGTCAATTTTGACATAAGGGACACCTGGCGACCTTTTGAAATTTGGGCAGGTATTTGGGCACCTTGGAATGCACCCAGGGACACCAAATTGATGTCAGGTGTTCACTGTTACACCTAATTTCAGGCACTGAAAGCTGCAGCCGTCGAACTGCTGTTTAAGGTGTAGGAATCTGGCCAAATGACCTCAACGAGGCCTTCTGAACCGTGAGGGTCCATTTGGGAACCTTTCTGACAATTGAGTTGACAAATGGAATCATGGTAATTTATTAAGTATGACTATTAACCACATCCCCATTCTGAATTTTGAATGTTAACAAGTTTCTAATAAGACCTAAAAGAAGTCCCAAAGGTTAGAATGTTTTCTTTTAAATTCTTTTTTTTACTTTGAATTTTGAATGTCATGACATCATCAAAGTATGACTATTAACCACATCCCCATTCTGAATTTTGAATGTTAACAAGTTTCTAATAAGACCTAAAAGAAGTCCCAAAGGTTAGAATGTTTTCTTTTAAATTCTTTTTTTACTTTGAATTTTGAATGTCATGACATCATCAAAGGTCGAATGCCTTTGATGATGTGTGTATAAGACCCAAGTGTTGGTTTAGTTGCAGTTTTTCTCAGAAGATCTCTTCCTGCTAACACGACAGCACTGGTAAGAAAATAAGCTTGTGGCTAAAAAAATCATCGGTTGACCTCTGGCCTCCCTGGTAAAAATAGCATAGAGAATAGAATAGACACTTTATTGTCGTAGAGGGGAAATTTATCTTGGGCACAGTGCTACTCAGGAACGTGCATCCTATTTCTGTAAAAAAAAAAAAAAGTAACTTATTTATTACATTCAAGTGCAACTTCGGTGTTCCTTTTACATGCAATTTTTTTCAGGTCGCCGGTCGATGCAGGGCCGTGCAGTACGTATTCAGAAGAAGCCGGTTACACTGGGGCCGTGACTCGGATGGGAGCGAGGTTTACGGGGGTGAGTGTGACGGAAGCCAGCAAGGTTGTGCTGTGAGAAAACCTCACTACCCAACACTTTACATGATGCATGGGTTTAAGCCTCCTCGTCAGCGTGTCCGACTCACGCACCCGACGTCGGCAGTTCAATTCCGGGCCGTGCAGTGAATGTGACGTAGTGTAAAAGCGCTTTGAGTGGTTGGAAGATCAGGAACGCGATGTACAAGTACAGAACATTCACCATTTAACAAATAACATTGTGTGACAGACGCCAGCGAGGCTGTGCAGTGATAAAAGCTCAATAACCGACACCGTACCTGAGGTCACCGGTCCGATTCAGCACCGTGCAGTACATACTCAGGAGCAGCCGGTTACAGTGGTGTCATGACCTGGATAAGGATTATGTTCCCGTTTGGACGGAAAAATGAATTGCAAGGTATTGCCATTGTCAAAAACGTGACACGGTGTCAATGTAGTCGACACTTGGCATCACTTGAATGGGGACAAAGCGGACCGTTGGCGATGTTCGGGAACACATGCGCGCCTTACCCCCGAATCCCACGGGGGGTGCTTGATCTGGCCAAAAGGCCTTAACGAGGGATTTTGCAGCTGGAGCGTCCAGTTGGGAAACTTTTTGACACTTGGGTCAACAATTCAAGCGCCCCTTACGCTGCAACCCAAGGGGCTAGGGGGCCCGAAATGAGGCCGCCACGCCCCATTTGGCAGTGGCGACAACATATGAAATATCTGCAGCCCTGGCACTTTTAGAAAAAAAAGTGGCTCCAATCTGACCAAATTTTGCACAGGCTGTCTGACGTGTCGAGTCTAACACCATCCTGAGCTGGGATGTCCATGCCGGCCCAAAGAAATTCTAGACATCTTGCTTAAAATTTGACCACGTGACCTTATTCTAGGCCTGGCCAACTACCTGTGTTCCAAATTTGGGGTCTCTGGGACGTTTCTGTGAGAAGTTACGGACTTTTGAATGTTGGAAAAATATGTGTCCCAATTGTCAATTTTGACATAAGGGACACCTGGCGACCTTTTGAAATTTGGGCAGGTATTTGGGCACCTTGGAATGCACCCAGGGACACCAAATTGATGTCAGGTGTTCACTGTTACACCTAATTTCAGGCACTGAAAGCTGCAGCCGTCGAACTGCTGTTTAAGGTGTAGGAATCTGGCCAAATGACCTCAACGAGGCCTTCTGAACCGTGAGGGTCCATTTGGGAACCTTTCTGACAATTGAGTTGACAAATGGAATCATGGTAATTTATTAAGTATGACTATTAACCACATCCCCATTCTGAATTTTGAATGTTAACAAGTTTCTAATAAGACCTAAAAGAAGTCCCAAAGGTTAGAATGTTTTCTTTTAAATTCTTTTTTTTACTTTGAATTTTGAATGTCATGACATCATCAAAGTATGACTATTAACCACATCCCATTCTGAATTTTGAATGTTAACAAGTTTCTAATAAGACCTAAAAGAAGTCCCAAAGGTTAGAATGTTTTCTTTTAAATTCTTTTTTTACTTTGAATTTTGAATGTCATGACATCATCAAAGGTCGAATGCCTTTGATGATGTGTGTATAAGACCCAAGTGTTGGTTTAGTTGCAGTTTTTCTCAGAAGATCTCTTCCTGCTAACACGACAGCACTGGTAAGAAAATAAGCTTGTGGCTAAAAAAATCATCGGTTGACCTCTGGCCTCCCTGGTAAAAATAATAGCATAGAGAATAGAATAGACACTTTATTGTCGTAGAGGGGAAATTTATCTTGGGCACAGTGCTACTCAGGAACGTGCATCCTATTTCTGTAAAAAAAAAAAAAAAGTAACTTATTTATTACATTCAAGTGCAACTTCGGTGTTCCTTTTACATGCAATTTTTTTCAGGTCGCCGGTCCGATGCAGGGCCGTGCAGTACGTATTCAGAAGAAGCCGGTTACACTGGGGCCGTGACTCGGATGGGAGCGAGGTTTACGGGGGTGAGTGTGACGGAAGCCAGCAAGGTTGTGCTGTGAGAAAACCTCACTACCCAACACTTTACATGATGCATGGGTTTAAGCCTCCTCGTCAGCGTGTCCGACTCACGCACCCGACGTCGGCAGTTCAATTCCGGGCCGTGCAGTGAATGTGACGTAGTGTAAAAGCGCTTTGAGTGGTTGGAAGATCAGGAACGCGATGTACAAGTACAGAACATTCACCATTTAACAAATAACATTGTGTGACAGACGCCAGCGAGGCTGTGCAGTGATAAAAGCTCAATAACCGACACCGTACCTGAGGTCACCGGTCCGATTCAGCACCGTGCAGTACATACTCAGGAGCAGCCGGTTACAGTGGTGTCATGACCTGGATAAGGATTATGTTCCCGTTTGGACGGAAAAATGAATTGCAAGGTATTGCCATTGTCAAAAACGTGACACGGTGTCAATGTAGTCGACACTTGGCATCACTTGAATGGGGACAAAGCGGACCGTTGGCGATGTTCGGGAACACATGCGCGCCTTACCCCCGAATCCCACGGGGGGTGCTTGATCTGGCCAAAAGGCCTTAACGAGGGATTTTGCAGCTGGAGCGTCCAGTTGGGAAACTTTTTGACACTTGGGTCAACAATTCAAGCGCCCCTTACGCTGCAACCCAAGGGGCTAGGGGGCCCGAAATGAGGCCGCCACGCCCCATTTGGCAGTGGCGACAACATATGAAATATCTGCAGCCCTGGCACTTTTAGAAAAAAAAGTGGCTCCAATCTGACCAAATTTTGCACAGGCTGTCTGACGTGTCGAGTCTAACACCATCCTGAGCTGGGATGTCCATGCCGGCCCAAAGAAATTCTAGACATCTTGCTTAAAATTTGACCACGTGACCTTATTCTAGGCCTGGCCAACTACCTGTGTTCCAAATTTGGGGTCTCTGGGACGTTTCTGTGAGAAGTTACGGACTTTTGAATGTTGGAAAAATATGTGTCCCAATTGTCAATTTTGACATAAGGGACACCTGGCGACCTTTTGAAATTTGGGCAGGTATTTGGGCACCTTGGAATGCACCCAGGGACACCAAATTGATGTCAGGTGTTCACTGTTACACCTAATTTCAGGCACTGAAAGCTGCAGCCGTCGAACTGCTGTTTAAGGTGTAGGAATCTGGCCAAATGACCTCAACGAGGCCTTCTGAACCGTGAGGGTCCATTTGGGAACCTTTCTGACAATTGAGTTGACAAATGGAATCATGGTAATTTATTAAGTATGACTATTAACCACATCCCCATTCTGAATTTTGAATGTTAACAAGTTTCTAATAAGACCTAAAAGAAGTCCCAAAGGTTAGAATGTTTTCTTTTAAATTCTTTTTTTACTTTGAATTTTGAATGTCATGACATCATCAAAGGTCGAATGCCTTTGATGATGTGTGTATAAGACCCAAGTGTTGGTTTAGTTGCAGTTTTTCTCAGAAGATCTCTTCCTGCTAACACGACAGCACTGGTAAGAAAATAAGCTTGTGGCTAAAAAAATCATCGGTTGACCTCTGGCCTCCCTGGTAAAAATAATAGCATAGAGAATAGAATAGACACTTTATTGTCGTAGAGGGGAAATTTATCTTGGGCACAGTGCTACTCAGCAACGTGCATCCTATTTCTTTAAAAAAAAAAAAAAGTAACTTATTTATTACATTCAAGTGCAACTTCGGTGTTCCTTTTACATGCAATTTTTTTCAGGTCGCCGGTCCGATGCAGGGCCGTGCAGTACGTATTCAGAAGAAGCCGGTTACACTGGGGCCGTGACTCGGATGGGAGCGAGGTTTACGGGGGTGAGTGTGACGGAAGCCAGCAAGGTTGTGCTGTGAGAAAACCTCACTACCCAACACTTTACATGATGCATGGGTTTAAGCCTCCTCGTCAGCGTGTCCGACTCACGCACCCGACGTCGGCAGTTCAATTCCGGGCCGTGCAGTGAATGTGACGTAGTGTAAAAGCGCTTTGAGTGGTTGGAAGATCAGGAACGCGATGTACAAGTACAGAACATTCACCATTTAACAAATAACATTGTGTGACAGACGCCAGCGAGGCTGTGCAGTGATAAAAGCTCAATAACCGACACCGTACCTGAGGTCACCGGTCCGATTCAGCACCGTGCAGTACATACTCAGGAGCAGCCGGTTACAGTGGTGTCATGACCTGGATAAGGATTATGTTCCCGTTTGGACGGAAAAATGAATTGCAAGGTATTGCCATTGTCAAAAACGTGACACGGTGTCAATGTAGTCGACACTTGGCATCACTTGAATGGGGACAAAGCGGACCGTTGGCGATGTTCGGGAACACATGCGCGCCTTACCCCCGAATCCCACGGGGGGTGCTTGATCTGGCCAAAAGGCCTTAACGAGGGATTTTGCAGCTGGAGCGTCCAGTTGGGAAACTTTTTGACACTTGGGTCAACAATTCAAGCGCCCCTTACGCTGCAACCCAAGGGGCTAGGGGGCCCGAAATGAGGCCGCCACGCCCCATTTGGCAGTGGCGACAACATATGAAATATCTGCAGCCCTGGCACTTTTAGAAAAAAAAGTGGCTCCAATCTGACCAAATTTTGCACAGGCTGTCTGACGTGTCGAGTCTAACACCATCCTGAGCTGGGATGTCCATGCCGGCCCAAAGAAATTCTGGACATCTTGCTTAAAATTTGACCACGTGACCTTATTCTAGGCCTGGCCAACTACCTGTGTTCCAAATTTGGGGTCTCTGGGACGTTTCTGTGAGAAGTTACGGACTTTTGAATGTTGGAAAAATATGTGTCCCAATTGTCAATTTTGACATAAGGGACACCTGGCGACCTTTTGAAATTTGGGCAGGTATTTGGGCACCTTGGAATGCACCCAGGGACACCAAATTGATGTCAGGTGTTCACTGTTACACCTAATTTCAGGCACTGAAAGCTGCAGCCGTCGAACTGCTGTTTAAGGTGTAGGAATCTGGCCAAATGACCTCAACGAGGCCTTCTGAACCGTGAGGGTCCATTTGGGAACCTTTCTGACAATTGAGTTGACAAATGGAATCATGGTAATTTATTAAGTATGACTATTAACCACATCCCCATTCTGAATTTTGAATGTTAACAAGTTTCTAATAAGACCTAAAAGAAGTCCCAAAGGTTAGAATGTTTTCTTTTAAATTCTTTTTTTTACTTTGAATTTTGAATGTCATGACATCATCAAAGTATGACTATTAACCACATCCCCATTCTGAATTTTGAATGTTAACAAGTTTCTAATAAGACCTAAAAGAAGTCCCAAAGGTTAGAATGTTTTCTTTTAAATTCTTTTTTTACTTTGAATTTTGAATGTCATGACATCATCAAAGGTCGAATGCCTTTGATGATGTGTGTATAAGACCCAAGTGTTGGTTTAGTTGCAGTTTTTCTCAGAAGATCTCTTCCTGCTAACACGACAGCACTGGTAAGAAAATAAGCTTGTGGCTAAAAAAATCATCGGTTGACCTCTGGCCTCCCTGGTAAAAATAATAGCATAGAGAATAGAATAGACACTTTATTGTCGTAGAGGGGAAATTTATCTTGGGCACAGTGCTACTCAGCAACGTGCATCCTATTTCTGTAAAAAAAAAAAAAAGTAACTTATTTATTACATTCAAGTGCAACTTCGGTGTTCCTTTTACATGCAATTTTTTTCAGGTCGCCGGTCCGATGCAGGGCCGTGCAGTACGTATTCAGAAGAAGCCGGTTACACTGGGGCCGTGACTCGGATGGGAGCGAGGTTTACGGGGGTGAGTGTGACGGAAGCCAGCAAGGTTGTGCTGTGAGAAAACCTCACTACCCAACACTTTACATGATGCATGGGTTTAAGCCTCCTCGTCAGCGTGTCCGACTCACGCACCCGACGTCGGCAGTTCAATTCCGGGCCGTGCAGTGAATGTGACGTAGTGTAAAAGCGCTTTGAGTGGTTGGAAGATCAGGAACGCGATGTACAAGTACAGAACATTCACCATTTAACAAATAACATTGTGTGACAGACGCCAGCGAGGCTGTGCAGTGATAAAAGCTCAATAACCGACACCGTACCTGAGGTCACCGGTCCGATTCAGCACCGTGCAGTACATACTCAGGAGCAGCCGGTTACAGTGGTGTCATGACCTGGATAAGGATTATGTTCCCGTTTGGACGGAAAAATGAATTGCAAGGTATTGCCATTGTCAAAAACGTGACACGGTGTCAATGTAGTCGACACTTGGCATCACTTGAATGGGGACAAAGCGGACCGTTGGCGATGTTCGGGAACACATGCGCGCCTTACCCCCGAATCCCACGGGGGGTGCTTGATCTGGCCAAAAGGCCTTAACGAGGGATTTTGCAGCTGGAGCGTCCAGTTGGGAAACTTTTTGACACTTGGGTCAACAATTCAAGCGCCCCTTACGCTGCAACCCAAGGGGCTAGGGGGCCCGAAATGAGGCCGCCACGCCCCATTTGGCAGTGGCGACAACATATGAAATATCTGCAGCCCTGGCACTTTTAGAAAAAAAAGTGGCTCCAATCTGACCAAATTTTGCACAGGCTGTCTGACGTGTCGAGTCTAACACCATCCTGAGCTGGGATGTCCATGCCGGCCCAAAGAAATTCTAGACATCTTGCTTAAAATTTGACCACGTGACCTTATTCTAGGCCTGGCCAACTACCTGTGTTCCAAATTTGGGGTCTCTGGGACGTTTCTGTGAGAAGTTACGGACTTTTGAATGTTGGAAAAATATGTGTCCCAATTGTCAATTTTGACATAAGGGACACCTGGCGACCTTTTGAAATTTGGGCAGGTATTTGGGCACCTTGGAATGCACCCAGGGACACCAAATTGATGTCAGGTGTTCACTGTTACACCTAATTTCAGGCACTGAAAGCTGCAGCCGTCGAACTGCTGTTTAAGGTGTAGGAATCTGGCCAAATGACCTCAACGAGGCCTTCTGAACCGTGAGGGTCCATTTGGGAACCTTTCTGACAATTGAGTTGACAAATGGAATCATGGTAATTTATTAAGTATGACTATTAACCACATCCCCATTCTGAATTTTGAATGTTAACAAGTTTCTAATAAGACCTAAAAGAAGTCCCAAAGGTTAGAATGTTTTCTTTTAAATTCTTTTTTTTACTTTGAATTTTGAATGTCATGACATCATCAAAGGTCGAATGCCTTTGATGATGTGTGTATAAGACCCAAGTGTTGGTTTAGTTGCAGTTTTTCTCAGAAGATCTCTTCCTGCTAACACGACAGCACTGGTAAGAAAATAAGCTTGTGGCTAAAAAAATCATCGGTTGACCTCTGGCCTCCCTGGTAAAAATAATAGCATAGAGAATAGAATAGACACTTTATTGTCGTAGAGGGGAAATTTATCTTGGGCACAGTGCTACTCAGCAACGTGCATCCTATTTCTGTAAAAAAAAAAAAAGTAACTTATTTATTACATTCAAGTGCAACTTCGGTGTTCCTTTTACATGCAATTTTTTTCAGGTCGCCGGTCCGATGCAGGGCCGTGCAGTACGTATTCAGAAGAAGCCGGTTACACTGGGGCCGTGACTCGGATGGGAGCGAGGTTTACGGGGGTGAGTGTGACGGAAGCCAGCAAGGTTGTGCTGTGAGAAAACCTCACTACCCAACACTTTACATGATGCATGGGTTTAAGCCTCCTCGTCAGCGTGTCCGACTCACGCACCCGACGTCGGCAGTTCAATTCCGGGCCGTGCAGTGAATGTGACGTAGTGTAAAAGCGCTTTGAGTGGTTGGAAGATCAGGAACGCGATGTACAAGTACAGAACATTCACCATTTAACAAATAACATTGTGTGACAGACGCCAGCGAGGCTGTGCAGTGATAAAAGCTCAATAACCGACACCGTACCTGAGGTCACCGGTCCGATTCAGCACCGTGCAGTACATACTCAGGAGCAGCCGGTTACAGTGGTGTCATGACCTGGATAAGGATTATGTTCCCGTTTGGACGGAAAAATGAATTGCAAGGTATTGCCATTGTCAAAAACGTGACACGGTGTCAATGTAGTCGACACTTGGCATCACTTGAATGGGGACAAAGCGGACCGTTGGCGATGTTCGGGAACACATGCGCGCCTTACCCCCGAATCCCACGGGGGGTGCTTGATCTGGCCAAAAGGCCTTAACGAGGGATTTTGCAGCTGGAGCGTCCAGTTGGGAAACTTTTTGACACTTGGGTCAACAATTCAAGCGCCCCTTACGCTGCAACCCAAGGGGCTAGGGGGCCCGAAATGAGGCCGCCACGCCCCATTTGGCAGTGGCGACAACATATGAAATATCTGCAGCCCTGGCACTTTTAGAAAAAAAAGTGGCTCCAATCTGACCAAATTTTGCACAGGCTGTCTGACGTGTCGAGTCTAACACCATCCTGAGCTGGGATGTCCATGCCGGCCCAAAGAAATTCTGGACATCTTGCTTAAAATTTGACCACGTGACCTTATTCTAGGCCTGGCCAACTACCTGTGTTCCAAATTTGGGGTCTCTGGGACGTTTCTGTGAGAAGTTACGGACTTTTGAATGTTGGAAAAATATGTGTCCCAATTGTCAATTTTGACATAAGGGACACCTGGCGACCTTTTGAAATTTGGGCAGGTATTTGGGCACCTTGGAATGCACCCAGGGACACCAAATTGATGTCAGGTGTTCACTGTTACACCTAATTTCAGGCACTGAAAGCTGCAGCCGTCGAACTGCTGTTTAAGGTGTAGGAATCTGGCCAAATGACCTCAACGAGGCCTTCTGAACCGTGAGGGTCCATTTGGGAACCTTTCTGACAATTGAGTTGACAAATGGAATCATGGTAATTTATTAAGTATGACTATTAACCACATCCCCATTCTGAATTTTGAATGTTAACAAGTTTCTAATAAGACCTAAAAGAAGTCCCAAAGGTTAGAATGTTTTCTTTTAAATTCTTTTTTTACTTTGAATTTTGAATGTCATGACATCATCAAAGGTCGAATGCCTTTGATGATGTGTGTATAAGACCCAAGTGTTGGTTTAGTTGCAGTTTTTCTCAGAAGATCTCTTCCTGCTAACACGACAGCACTGGTAAGAAAATAAGCTTGTGGCTAAAAAAATCATCGGTTGACCTCTGGCCTCCCTGGTAAAAATAATAGCATAGAGAATAGAATAGACACTTTATTGTCGTAGAGGGGAAATTTATCTTGGGCACAGTGCTACTCAGCAACGTGCATCCTATTTCTGTAAAAAAAAAAAAAAGTAACTTATTTATTACATTCAAGTGCAACTTCGGTGTTCCTTTTACATGCAATTTTTTTCAGGTCGCCGGTCCGATGCAGGGCCGTGCAGTACGTATTCAGAAGAAGCCGGTTACACTGGGGCCGTGACTCGGATGGGAGCGAGGTTTACGGGGGTGAGTGTGACGGAAGCCAGCAAGGTTGTGCTGTGAGAAAACCTCACTACCCAACACTTTACATGATGCATGGGTTTAAGCCTCCTCGTCAGCGTGTCCGACTCACGCACCCGACGTCGGCAGTTCAATTCCGGGCCGTGCAGTGAATGTGACGTAGTGTAAAAGCGCTTTGAGTGGTTGGAAGATCAGGAACGCGATGTACAAGTACAGAACATTCACCATTTAACAAATAACATTGTGTGACAGACGCCAGCGAGGCTGTGCAGTGATAAAAGCTCAATAACCGACACCGTACCTGAGGTCACCGGTCCGATTCAGCACCGTGCAGTACATACTCAGGAGCAGCCGGTTACAGTGGTGTCATGACCTGGATAAGGATTATGTTCCCGTTTGGACGGAAAAATGAATTGCAAGGTATTGCCATTGTCAAAAACGTGACACGGTGTCAATGTAGTCGACACTTGGCATCACTTGAATGGGGACAAAGCGGACCGTTGGCGATGTTCGGGAACACATGCGCGCCTTACCCCCGAATCCCACGGGGGGTGCTTGATCTGGCCAAAAGGCCTTAACGAGGGATTTTGCAGCTGGAGCGTCCAGTTGGGAAACTTTTTGACACTTGGGTCAACAATTCAAGCGCCCCTTACGCTGCAACCCAAGGGGCTAGGGGGCCCGAAATGAGGCCGCCACGCCCCATTTGGCAGTGGCGACAACATATGAAATATCTGCAGCCCTGGCACTTTTAGAAAAAAAAGTGGCTCCAATCTGACCAAATTTTGCACAGGCTGTCTGACGTGTCGAGTCTAACACCATCCTGAGCTGGGATGTCCATGCCGGCCCAAAGAAATTCTAGACATCTTGCTTAAAATTTGACCACGTGACCTTATTCTAGGCCTGGCCAACTACCTGTGTTCCAAATTTGGGGTCTCTGGGACGTTTCTGTGAGAAGTTACGGACTTTTGAATGTTGGAAAAATATGTGTCCCAATTGTCAATTTTGACATAAGGGACACCTGGCGACCTTTTGAAATTTGGGCAGGTATTTGGGCACCTTGGAATGCACCCAGGGACACCAAATTGATGTCAGGTGTTCACTGTTACACCTAATTTCAGGCACTGAAAGCTGCAGCCGTCGAACTGCTGTTTAAGGTGTAGGAATCTGGCCAAATGACCTCAACGAGGCCTTCTGAACCGTGAGGGTCCATTTGGGAACCTTTCTGACAATTGAGTTGACAAATGGAATCATGGTAATTTATTAAGTATGACTATTAACCACATCCCCATTCTGAATTTTGAATGTTAACAAGTTTCTAATAAGACCTAAAAGAAGTCCCAAAGGTTAGAATGTTTTCTTTTAAATTCTTTTTTTTACTTTGAATTTTGAATGTCATGACATCATCAAAGTATGACTATTAACCAATCCCCATTCTGAATTTTGAATGTTAACAAGTTTCTAATAAGACCTAAAAGAAGTCCCAAAGGTTAGAATGTTTTCTTTTAAATTCTTTTTTTACTTTGAATTTTGAATGTCATGACATCATCAAAGGTCGAATGCCTTTGATGATGTGTGTATAAGACCCAAGTGTTGGTTTAGTTGCAGTTTTTCTCAGAAGATCTCTTCCTGCTAACACGACAGCACTGGTAAGAAAATAAGCTTGTGGCTAAAAAAATCATCGGTTGACCTCTGGCCTCCCTGGTAAAAATAATAGCATAGAGAATAGAATAGACACTTTATTGTCGTAGAGGGGAAATTTATCTTGGGCACAGTGCTACTCAGCAACGTGCATCCTATTTCTGTAAAAAAAAAAAAAAGTAACTTATTTATTACATTCAAGTGCAACTTCGGTGTTCCTTTTACATGCAATTTTTTTCAGGTCGCCGGTCCGATGCAGGGCCGTGCAGTACGTATTCAGAAGAAGCCGGTTACACTGGGGCCGTGACTCGGATGGGAGCGAGGTTTACGGGGGTGAGTGTGACGGAAGCCAGCAAGGTTGTGCTGTGAGAAAACCTCACTACCCAACACTTTACATGATGCATGGGTTTAAGCCTCCTCGTCAGCGTGTCCGACTCACGCACCCGACGTCGGCAGTTCAATTCCGGGCCGTGCAGTGAATGTGACGTAGTGTAAAAGCGCTTTGAGTGGTTGGAAGATCAGGAACGCGATGTACAAGTACAGAACATTCACCATTTAACAAATAACATTGTGTGACAGACGCCAGCGAGGCTGTGCAGTGATAAAAGCTCAATAACCGACACCGTACCTGAGGTCACCGGTCCGATTCAGCACCGTGCAGTACATACTCAGGAGCAGCCGGTTACAGTGGTGTCATGACCTGGATAAGGATTATGTTCCCGTTTGGACGGAAAAATGAATTGCAAGGTATTGCCATTGTCAAAAACGTGACACGGTGTCAATGTAGTCGACACTTGGCATCACTTGAATGGGGACAAAGCGGACCGTTGGCGATGTTCGGGAACACATGCGCGCCTTACCCCCGAATCCCACGGGGGGTGCTTGATCTGGCCAAAAGGCCTTAACGAGGGATTTTGCAGCTGGAGCGTCCAGTTGGGAAACTTTTTGACACTTGGGTCAACAATTCAAGCGCCCCTTACGCTGCAACCCAAGGGGCTAGGGGGCCCGAAATGAGGCCGCCACGCCCCATTTGGCAGTGGCGACAACATATGAAATATCTGCAGCCCTGGCACTTTTAGAAAAAAAAGTGGCTCCAATCTGACCAAATTTTGCACAGGCTGTCTGACGTGTCGAGTCTAACACCATCCTGAGCTGGGATGTCCATGCCGGCCCAAAGAAATTCTAGACATCTTGCTTAAAATTTGACCACGTGACCTTATTCTAGGCCTGGCCAACTACCTGTGTTCCAAATTTGGGGTCTCTGGGACGTTTCTGTGAGAAGTTACGGACTTTTGAATGTTGGAAAAATATGTGTCCCAATTGTCAATTTTGACATAAGGGACACCTGGCGACCTTTTGAAATTTGGGCAGGTATTTGGGCACCTTGGAATGCACCCAGGGACACCAAATTGATGTCAGGTGTTCACTGTTACACCTAATTTCAGGCACTGAAAGCTGCAGCCGTCGAACTGCTGTTTAAGGTGTAGGAATCTGGCCAAATGACCTCAACGAGGCCTTCTGAACCGTGAGGGTCCATTTGGGAACCTTTCTGACAATTGAGTTGACAAATGGAATCATGGTAATTTATTAAGTATGACTATTAACCACATCCCCATTCTGAATTTTGAATGTTAACAAGTTTCTAATAAGACCTAAAAGAAGTCCCAAAGGTTAGAATGTTTTCTTTTAAATTCTTTTTTTTACTTTGAATTTTGAATGTCATGACATCATCAAAGGTCGAATGCCTTTGATGATGTGTGTATAAGACCCAAGTGTTGGTTTAGTTGCAGTTTTTCTCAGAAGATCTCTTCCTGCTAACACGACAGCACTGGTAAGAAAATAAGCTTGTGGCTAAAAAAATCATCGGTTGACCTCTGGCCTCCCTGGTAAAAATAATAGCATAGAGAATAGAATAGACACTTTATTGTCGTAGAGGGGAAATTTATCTTGGGCACAGTGCTACTCAGGAACGTGCATCCTATTTGTGTAAAAAAAAAAAAAAGTAACTTATTTATTACATTCAAGTGCAACTTCAGTGTTCCTTTTACATGCAATTTTTTTCAGGTCGCCGGTCGATGCAGGGCCGTGCAGTACGTATTCAGAAGAAGCCGGTTACACTGGGGCCGTGACTCGGATGGGAGTGAGGTTTACGGGGGTGAGTGTGACGGTGTGCAAAGAAATTCTAGACATCTTGGATAAAATTTGACCACGTGACCTTATTCTAGGCCTGGCCAACTACCTGTGTTCCAAATTTGGGGTCTCTGGGACGTTTCTGTGAGAAGTTATGGACTTTTGAATGTTGGAAAAATATGTGTCCCAATTGTCAATTTTGACATAAGGGACACCTGGCGACCTTTTGAAATTTGGCAGGTATTTGGGCACCTTGGAATGCACCCAGGGACACCACATTGATGTTAGGCGTTCACTGTTACACCTAATTTCAGGCACTGAAAGCTGCAGCCGTCGAACTGCTATTTAAGGTGTAGGAATCTGGCCAAATGACCTCAACGAGGCCTTCTGAACCGTGAGGGTCCATTTGGGAAACTTTCTGACAATTGAGTTGACAAATGGAATCATGGTAATTTATTAAGTATGACTATTAACCACATCCCCATTCTGAATTTTGAATGTTAACAAGTTTCTAATAAGACCTAAAAGAAGTCCCAAAGGTTAGAATGTTTTCTTTTAAATTCTTTTTTTACTTTGAATTTTGAATGTCATGACATCATCAAAGGTCGAATGCCTTTGATGATGTGTGTATAAGACCCAAGTGTTGGTTTAGTTGCAGTTTTTCTCAGAAGATCTCTTCCTGCTAACACGACAGCACTGGTAAGAAAATAAGCTTGTGGCTAAAAAAATCATCGGTTGACCTCTGGCCTCCCTGGTAAAAATAATAGCATAGAGAATAGAATAGACACTTTATTGTCGTAGAGGGGAAATTTATCTTGGGCACAGTGCTACTCAGCAACGTGCATCCTATTTCTGTAAAAAAAAAAAAAAGTAACTTATTTATTACATTCAAGTGCAACTTCGGTGTTCCTTTTACATGCAATTTTTTTCAGGTCGGCGGTCCGATGCAGGGCCGTGCAGTACGTATTCAGAAGAAGCCGGTTACACTGGGGCCGTGACTCGGATGGGAGCGAGGTTTACGGGGGTGAGTGTGACGGAAGCCAGCAAGGTTGTGCTGTGAGAAAACCTCACTACCCAACACTTTACATGATGCATGGGTTTAAGCCTCCTCGTCAGCGTGTCCGACTCACGCACCCGATGTCGGCAGTTCAATTCCGGGCCGTGCAGTGAATGTGACGTAGTGTAAAAGCGCTTTGAGTGGTTGGAAGATCAGGAACGCGATGTACAAGTACAGAACATTCACCATTTAACAAATAACATTGTGTGACAGACGCCAGCGAGGCTGTGCAGTGATAAAAGCTCAATAACCGACACCGTACCTGAGGTCACCGGTCCGATTCAGCACCGTGCAGTACATACTCAGGAGCAGCCGGTTACAGTGGTGTCATGACCTGGATAAGGATTATGTTCCCGTTTGGACGGAAAAATGAATTGCAAGGTATTGCCATTGTCAAAAACGTGACACGGTGTCAATGTAGTCGACACTTGGCATCACTTGAATGGGGACAAAGCGGACCGTTGGCGATGTTCGGGAACACATGCGCGCCTTACCCCCGAATCCCACGGGGGGTGCTTGATCTGGCCAAAAGGCCTTAACGAGGGATTTTGCAGCTGGAGCGTCCAGTTGGGAAACTTTTTGACACTTGGGTCAACAATTCAAGCGCCCCTTACGCTGCAACCCAAGGGGCTAGGGGGCCCGAAATGAGGCCGCCACGCCCCATTTGGCAGTGGCGACAACATATGAAATATCTGCAGCCCTGGCACTTTTAGAAAAAAAAGTGGCTCCAATCTGACCAAATTTTGCACAGGCTGTCTGACGTGTCGAGTCTAACACCATCCTGAGCTGGGATGTCCATGCCGGCCCAAAGAAATTCTAGACATCTTGCTTAAAATTTGACCACGTGACCTTATTCTAGCCTGGCCAACTACCTGTGTTCCAAATTTGGGGTCTCTGGGACGTTTCTGTGAGAAGTTACGGACTTTTGAATGTTGGAAAAATATGTGTCCCAATTGTCAATTTTGACATAAGGGACACCTGGCGACCTTTTGAAATTTGGGCAGGTATTTGGGCACCTTGGAATGCACCCAGGGACACCAAATTGATGTCAGGTGTTCACTGTTGCACCTAATTTCAGGCACTGAAAGCTGCAGCCGTCGAACTGCTGTTTAAGGTGTAGGAATCTGGCCAAATGACCTCAACGAGGCCTTCTGAACCGTGAGGGTCCATTTGGGAACCTTTCTGACAATTGAGTTGACAAATGGAATCATGGTAATTTATTAAGTATGACTATTAACCACATCCCCATTCTGAATTTTGAATGTTAACAAGTTTCTAATAAGACCTAAAAGAATTCCCAAAGGTTAGAATGTTTTCTTTTAAATTCTTTTTTTTACTTTGAATTTTGAATGTCATGACATCATCAAAGTATGACTATTAACCAAATCCCCATTCTGAATTTTGAATGTTAACAAGTTTCTAATAAGACCTAAAAGAAGTCCCAAAGGTTAGAATGTTTTCTTTTAAATTCTTTTTTTTACTTTGAATTTTGAATGTCATGACATCATCAAAGGTCGAATGCCTTTGATGATGTGTGTATAAGACCCAAGTGTTGGTTTAGTTGCAGTTTTTCTCAGAAGATCTCTTCCTGCTAACACGACAGCACTGGTAAGAAAATAAGCTTGTGGCTAAAAAAATCATCGGTTGACCTCTGGCCTCCCTGGTAAAAATAATAGCATAGAGAATAGAATAGACACTTTATTGTCGTAGAGGGGAAATTTATCTTGGGCACAGTGCTACTCAGCAACGTGCATCCTATTTCTGTAAAAAAAAAAAAAATAGTAACTTATTTATTACATTCAAGTGCAACTTCGGTGTTCCTTTTACATGCAATTTTTTTCAGGTCGCCGGTCCGATGCAGGGCCGTGCAGTACGTATTCAGAAGAAGCCGGTTACACTGGGGCCGTGACTCGGATGGGAGCGAGGTTTACGGGGGTGAGTGTGACGGAAGCCAGCAAGGTTGTGCTGTGAGAAAACCTCACTACCCAACACTTTACATGATGCATGGGTTTAAGCCTCCTCGTCAGCGTGTCCGACTCACGCACCCGACGTCGGCAGTTCAATTCCGGGCCGTGCAGTGAATGTGACGTAGTGTAAAAGCGCTTTGAGTGGTTGGAAGATCAGGAACGCGATGTACAAGTACAGAACATTCACCATTTAACAAATAACATTGTGTGACAGACGCCAGCGAGGCTGTGCAGTGATAAAAGCTCAATAACCGACACCGTACCTGAGGTCACCGGTCCGATTCAGCACCGTGCAGTACATACTCAGGAGCAGCCGGTTACAGTGGTGTCATGACCTGGATAAGGATTATGTTCCCGTTTGGACGGAAAAATGAATTGCAAGGTATTGCCATTGTCAAAAACGTGACACGGTGTCAATGTAGTCGACACTTGGCATCACTTGAATGGGGACAAAGCGGACCGTTGGCGATGTTCGGGAACACATGCGCGCCTTACCCCCGAATCCCACGGGGGGTGCTTGATCTGGCCAAAAGGCCTTAACGAGGGATTTTGCAGCTGGAGCGTCCAGTTGGGAAACTTTTTGACACTTGGGTCAACAATTCAAGCGCCCCTTACGCTGCAACCCAAGGGGCTAGGGGGCCCGAAATGAGGCCGCCACGCCCCATTTGGCAGTGGCGACAACATATGAAATATCTGCAGCCCTGGCACTTTTAGAAAAAAAAGTGGCTCCAATCTGACCAAATTTTGCACAGGCTGTCTGACGTGTCGAGTCTAACACCATCCTGAGCTGGGATGTCCATGCCGGCCCAAAGAAATTCTAGACATCTTGCTAAAATTTGACCACGTGACCTTATTCTAGGCCTGGCCAACTACCTGTGTTCCAAATTTGGGGTCTCTGGGACGTTTCTGTGAGAAGTTACGGACTTTTGAATGTTGGAAAAATATGTGTCCCAATTGTCAATTTTGACATAAGGGACACCTGGCGACCTTTTGAAATTTGGGCAGGTATTTGGGCACCTTGGAATGCACCCAGGGACACCAAATTGATGTCAGGTGTTCACTGTTGCACCTAATTTCAGGCACTGAAAGCTGCAGCCGTCGAACTGCTGTTTAAGGTGTAGGAATCTGGCCAAATGACCTCAACGAGGCCTTCTGAACCGTGAGGGTCCATTTGGGAACCTTTCTGACAATTGAGTTGACAAATGGAATCATGGTAATTTATTAAGTATGACTATTAACCACATCCCCATTCTGAATTTTGAATGTTAACAAGTTTCTAATAAGACCTAAAAGAAGTCCCAAAGGTTAGAATGTTTTCTTTTAAATTCTTTTTTTACTTTGAATTTTGAATGTCATGACATCATCAAAGTATGACTATTAACCAATCCCCATTCTGAATTTTGAATGTTAACAAGTTTCTAATAAGACCTAAAAGAAGTCCCAAAGGTTAGAATGTTTTCTTTTAAATTCTTTTTTTTACTTTGAATTTTGAATGTCATGACATCATCAAAGGTCGAATGCCTTTGATGATGTGTGTATAAGACCCAAGTGTTGGTTTAGTTGCAGTTTTTCTCAGAAGATCTCTTCCTGCTAACACGACAGCACTGGTAAGAAAATAAGCTTGTGGCTAAAAAAATCATCGGTTGACCTCTGGCCTCCCTGGTAAAAATAATAGCATAGAGAATAGAATAGACACTTTATTGTCGTAGAGGGGAAATTTATCTTGGGCACAGTGCTACTCAGCAACGTGCATCCTATTTCTGTAAAAAAAAAAAAAAAGTAACTTATTTATTACATTCAAGTGCAACTTCGGTGTTCCTTTTACATGCAATTTTTTTCAGGTCGCCGGTCCGATGCAGGGCCGTGCAGTACGTATTCAGAAGAAGCCGGTTACACTGGGGCCGTGACTCGGATGGGAGCGAGGTTTACGGGGGGAGTGTGACGGAAGCCAGCAAGGTTGTGCTGTGAGAAAACCTCACTACCCAACACTTTACATGATGCATGGGTTTAAGCCTCCTCGTCAGCGTGTCCGACTCACGCACCCGACGTCGGCAGTTCAATTCCGGGCCGTGCAGTGAATGT
Source organism: Micropterus salmoides (assembly GCF_014851395.1). Taxonomy (NCBI): domain Eukaryota; kingdom Metazoa; phylum Chordata; class Actinopteri; order Centrarchiformes; family Centrarchidae; genus Micropterus; species Micropterus salmoides. The sequence goes on from NW_024043491.1 coordinate 71,000, forward strand.
GACGTAGTGTAAAAGCGCTTTGAGTGGTTGGAAGATCAGGAACGCGATGTACAAGTACAGAACATTCACCATTTAACAAATAACATTGTGTGACAGACGCCAGCGAGGCTGTGCAGTGATAAAAGCTCAATAACCGACACCGTACCTGAGGTCACCGGTCCGATTCAGCACCGTGCAGTACATACTCAGGAGCAGCCGGTTACAGTGGTGTCATGACCTGGATAAGGATTATGTTCCCGTTTGGACGGAAAAATGAATTGCAAGGTATTGCCATTGTCAAAAACGTGACACGGTGTCAATGTAGTCGACACTTGGCATCACTTGAATGGGGACAAAGCGGACCGTTGGCGATGTTCGGGAACACATGCGCGCCTTACCCCGAATCCCACGGGGGTGCTTGATCTGGCCAAAAGGCCTTAACGAGGGATTTTGCAGCTGGAGCGTCCAGTTGGGAAACTTTTTGACACTTGGGTCAACAATTCAAGCGCCCCTTACGCTGCAACCCAAGGGGCTAGGGGGCCCGAAATGAGGCCGCCACGCCCCATTTGGCAGTGGCGACAACATATGAAATATCTGCAGCCCTGGCACTTTTAGAAAAAAAAGTGGCTCCAATCTGACCAAATTTTGCACAGGCTGTCTGACGTGTCGAGTCTAACACCATCCTGAGCTGGGATGTCCATGCCGGCCCAAAGAAATTCTAGACATCTTGCTTAAAATTTGACCACGTGACCTTATTCTAGGCCTGGCCAACTACCTGTGTTCCAAATTTGGGGTCTCTGGGACGTTTCTGTGAGAAGTTACGGACTTTTGAATGTTGGAAAAATATGTGTCCCAATTGTCAATTTTGACATAAGGGACACCTGGCGACCTTTTGAAATTTGGGCAGGTATTTGGGCACCTTGGAATGCACCCAGGGACACCAAATTGATGTCAGGTGTTCACTGTTACACCTAATTTCAGGCACTGAAAGCTGCAGCCGTCGAACTGCTGTTTAAGGTGTAGGAATCTGGCCAAATGACCTCAACGAGGCCTTCTGAACCGTGAGGGTCCATTTGGGAACTTTCTGACAATTGAGTTGACAAATGGAATCATGGTAATTTATTAAGTATGACTATTAACCACATCCCCATTCTGAATTTTGAATGTTAACAAGTTTCTAATAAGACCTAAAAGAAGTCCCAAAGGTTAGAATGTTTTCTTTTAAATTCTTTTTTTTACTTTGAATTTTGAATGTCATGACATCATCAAAGGTCGAATGCCTTTGATGATGTGTGTATAAGACCCAAGTGTTGGTTTAGTTGCAGTTTTCTCAGAAGATCTCTTCCTGCTAACACGACAGCACTGGTAAGAAAATAAGCTTGTGGCTAAAAAAATCATCGGTTGACCTCTGGCCTCCCTGGTAAAAATAATAGCATAGAGAATAGAATAGACACTTTATTGTCGTAGAGGGGAAATTTATCTTGGGCACAGTGCTACTCAGCAACGTGCATCCTATTTGTTAAAAAAAAAAAAAAAGTAACTTATTATTACATTCAAGTGCAACTTCGGTGTTCCTTTTACATGCAATTTTTTTCAGGTCGCCGGTTCGATGCAGGGCCGTGCAGTACGTATTCAGAAGAAGCCGGTTACACTGGGGCCGTGACTCGGATGGGAGTGAGGTTTACGGGGGTGAGTGTGAGGTGTGCAAAGAAATTCTAGACATCTTGGATAAATTTGACCACGTGACCTTATTCTAGGCCTGGCCAACTACCTGTGTTCCAAATTTGGGGTCTCTGGGACGTTTCTGTGAGAAGTTACGGACTTTGAATGTTGGAAAAATATGTGTCCCAATTGTCAATTTTGACATAAGGGACACCTGGCGACCTTTTGAAATTTTGGCAGGTATTTGGGCACCTTGGAATGCACCCAGGGACACCATTGATGTTAGTGTTCACTGTTACACCTAATTTCAGGCACTGAAAGCTGCAGCCGTCGACTGCTGTTTAAGGTGTAGGAATCTGGCCAAATGACCTCAACGAGGCCTTCTGAACCGTGAGGGTCCATTTGGGAACCTTTCTGACAATTGAGTTGACAAATGGAATCATGGTAATTTATTAGTATGACTATTACCACATCCCCATTCTGAATTTTGAATGTTAACAAGTTTCTAATAAGACCTAAAGAAGTCCCAAAGGTTAGAATGTTTTCTTTTAAATTCTTTTTTTTACTTTGAATTTTGAATGTCATGACATCATCAAAGTATGACTATTAACCACATCCCATTCTGATTTTGAATGTTAACAATTTCTAATAAGACCTAAAAGAATCCCAAGGTTAGAATGTTTTCTTTTAAATTCTTTTTTTTTCTTTGAATTTTGAATGTCATGACATCATCAAAGGTCGAATGCCTTTGATGATGTGTGTATAGACCCAAGTGTTGGTTTAGTTGCAGTTTTTCTCAGAAATCTCTTCCTGCTAACACGACAGCACTGGTAAGAAAATAAGCTTGTGGCTAAAAAAATCATCGGTTGACCTCTGGCCTCCCTGGTAAAATAATAGCATAGAGAATAGAATAGACACTTTATTGTCGTAGAGGGGAAATTTATCTTGGGCACAGTGCTACTCAGGAACGTGCATCCTATTTCTGTAAAAAAAAAAAAAAGTAACTTATTTATTACATTCAAGTGCAACTTCGGTGTTCCTTTACATGCAATTTTTTTCAGGTCGCCGGTCGATGCAGGGCCGTGCAGTACGTATTCAGAAGACCGGTTACACTGGGGCCGTGACTCGGATGGGAGCGAGGTTTACGGGGGTGAGTGTGACGGAAGCCAGCAAGGTTGTGCTGTGAAAAACCTCCTACCCAACACTTTACATGATGCATGGGTTTAAGCCTCCTCGTCAGCGTGTCCGACTCACGCACCCATTCGCAGTTCAATTCCGGGCCGTGCAGTGAATGTGACGTAGTGTAAAAGCGCTTTGAGTGGTTGAAGATCAGGAACGCGATGTACAGTACAGAACATTCACCATTTAACAAATAACATTGTGTGACAACGCCAGCGAGGCTGTGCATGATAAAAGCTCAATAACCGACACCGTACCTGAGGTCACCGGTCCGATTCAGCACCGTGCAGTACATACTCAGGAGCAGCCGGTTTACAGTGGTGTCATGACCTGGATAAGATTATGTTCCCGTTTGGACGGAAAATGAATTGCAAGGTATTGCCATTGTCAAAACGTGACACGGTGTCAATGTAGTCGACACTTGGCATCACTTGAATGGGACAAAGCGGACCGTTGGCGATGTTCGGGAACACATGCCGCGCCTTACCCCCTAATCCCACGGGGGTGCTTGATCTGGCCAAAAGGCCTTAACGAGGGATTTTGCAGCTGGAGCGTCCAGTTGGGAAACTTTTTGACACTTGGGTCAACTTCAATCGCCCCTTACGCTGCAACCCAAGGGGCTAGGGGGCCCGAAAGAGGCCGCCACGCCCCATTTGGCAGTGGTGACAACATATGAAATATCTGCAGCCCTGGCACTTTTAGAAAAAAAAGTGGCTCCAATCTGACCAAATTTGCACAGGCTGTCTGACGTGTCGAGTCTAACCCCTCCTGAGCTGCGATGTCCATGCTGGCCCAAAGAAATTTCTAGACATCTTGCTTAAATTTGACCACGTGACCTTATTCTAGGCCTGGCCAACTACCTGTGTTCCAAATTTGGGGTCTCTGGACTTTTCTGTGAGAAGTTCGGACTTTTGAATGTTGGAAAAATGTGTCCCAATTGTCAATTTTGACATAAGGGACACCTGGCGACCTTTTGAAATTTGGGCAGGTATTTGGGCACCTTGGAATGCACCCAGGACACCAAATTGATGTCAGTGTTCACTGTTACACCTAATTTCAGGCACTGAAGCTGCAGCCCGTCGAACTGCTGTTTAAGGTGTAGGAATCTGGCCAATGACCTCACGAGGCCTTCTGAACCGTGAGGGTCCATTTGGGAACCTTTCTGACAATTGAGTTGACAAATGGAATCATGGTATTTATTAAGTATGACTATTAACCACATCCCCATTCTGATTTTGAATGTTAACAAGTTTCTAATAAGACCTAAAAGAAGTCCCAAAGGTTAGAATGTTTTCTTTTAAATTCTTTTTTTTACTTTGAATTTTGAATGTCATGACATCATCAAAGTATGACTATTAACCACATCCCCATTCTGAATTTTGAATGTTAACAAGTTTTAATAAGACCTAAAAGAAGTCCCAAAGGTTAGAATGTTTTCTTTTAAATTCTTTTTTTTACTTTGAATTTTGAATGTCATGACATCATCAAGGTCGAATGCCTTTGATGATGTGTGTATAAGACCCAAGTGTTGGTTTAGTTTGCAGTTTTTTCTCAGAAGATCTCTTCCTGCTAACCGACAGCACTGGTAAAAATAAGCTTGTGGCTAAAAAATCATCGTTGTGACCTCTGGCCTCCCTGGTAAAAATAGCAATAATGAATAGACACTTATTGTCGTAGAGGGAAATTTATCTTGGGCACAGTGCTACTCAGCAACGTGCATCCTATTTGTAAAAAAAAAAAAAAAAGTACTTATTTATTACATTCAAGTGCAACTTCGGTGTTCCTTTTACATGCAATTTTTTTCAGGTCGCCGGTTCCGATGCAGGGCCGTGCAGTACGTATTCAGAAGAAGCCGGTTACACTGGGGCCGTGACTCGGATGGGAGCGAGGTTTACGGGGTGAGTGTGACGGAAGCCAGCAATTGTGCTGTGAGAAAACCTCACTACCCAACACTTTACATGATGCATGGGTTTAAGCCTCCTCGTCAGCGTGTCCGACTCACGCACCCGTCGGCAGTTCAATTCCGGCCGTGCAGTGAATGACGTAGTGTAAAAGCGCTTTGAGTGTTGGAAGATCAGGAACGCGATGTACAAGTACAGAACATTCACCATTTAACAAATAACATTGTGTGACAGACGCCAGCGAGCTGTGCAGTGATAAAGCTCAATAACCGACACCGTACCTGAGGTCACCGGTCCGATTCAGCACCGTGCAGTACATACTCAGGAGCAGCCGGTTACAGTGGTGTCATGACCTGGATAAGGATTATGTTCCCGTTTGGACGAAAAATGAATTGCAAGGTATTGCCATTGTCAAAACGTGACACGGTGTCAATGTAGTCGACACTTGGCATCACTTGAATGGGGACAAAGCGGACCGTTGGCGATGTTCGGGAACACATGCGCGCCTTACCCCCGAATCCCACGGGGGTGCTTGATCTGGCCAAAAGGCCTTAACGAGGGATTTTGCAGCTGGAGCGTCCATTGGGAACTTTTTGACACTTGGGTCAACAATTCAAGCGCCCCTTACGCTGCAACCCAAGGGGCTAGGGGCCCGAAATGAGGCCGCCACGCCCCATTTGGCAGTGGCGACAACATATGAAATATCTGCAGCCCTGGCACTTTTAGAAAAAAAAGTGGCTCCAATCTGACCAAATTTTGCACAGGCTGTCTGACGTGTCGAGTCTAACACCATCCTGAGCTGGGATGTCCATGCCGGCCCAAAGAAATTCTGGACATCTTGCTTAAAATTTGACCACGTGACCTTATTCTAGGCCTGGCCAACTACCTGTGTTCCAAATTTGGGGTCTCTGGGACGTTTCTGTGAAAGTTACGGACTTTTGAATGTTGGAAAATATGTGTCCCAATTGTCAATTTTGACATAAGGGACACCTGGACCTTTTGAAATTTGGCAGGTATTTGGGCACCTTGGAATGCACCCAGGACACCAATTGATGTCAGGTTCACTGTTACACCTATTTCAGGCACTGAAAGCTGCAGCCGTCAACTGCTGTTAAGGTGTAGGAATCTGGCCAAATGACCTCAACGAGGCCTTCTGACCGTGAGGGTCCATTTGGGAACCTTTCTGACAATTGAGTTGACAAATGGAATCATGGTAATTTATTAGTATGACTATTAACCACATCCCCATTCTGAATTTTGAATGTTAACAAGTTTCTAATAAGACCTAAAAGAAGTCCCAAAGGTTAGAATGTTTTCTTTTAAATTCTTTTTTTTACTTTGAATTTTGAATGTCATGACATCATCAAGGTCGAATGCCTTTGATGATGTGTGTATAAGACCCAAGTGTTGGTTTAGTTGCAGTTTTTCTCAGAAGATCTCTTCCTGCTAACACACAGCACTGGTAAGAAATAAGCTTGTGGCTAAAAAAATCATCGGTTGACCTCTGGCCTCCCTGGTAAAATAATAGCATAGAGAATAGAATAGACACTTTATTGTCGTAGAGGGGAAATTTATCTTGGGCACAGTGCTACTCAGCAACGTGCATCCTATTTCTTTAAAAAAAAAAAAGTAACTTATTTATTACATTCAAGTGCAACTTCGGTGTTCCTTTTACATGCAATTTTTTTTCAGGTCGCCGGTCCGATGCAGGGCCGTGCAGTACGTATTCAGAAGAAGCCGGTTACACTGGGGCCGTGACTCGTGGGAGCGAGGTTTACGGGGTGAGTGTGACGGAAGCCAGCAAGGTTGTGCTGTGAAAAACCTCACTACCCAACACTTTACATGATGCATGGTTTAGCCTCCTCGTCAGCGTGTCCGACTCACGCACCCGACGTCGGCAGTTCAATTCCGGGCCGTGCAGTGAATTTGTGACGTAGTGTAAAAGCGCTTTGAGTGGTTGGAAGATCAGGAACGCGATGTACAAGTACAGAACATTCACCATTTAACAATAACATTGTGTGACAGACGCCAGCGAGGCTGTGCAGTGATAAACTCATAACCGACACCGTACCTGAGGTCACCGGTCCGATTCAGCACCGTGCAGTACATACTCAGGAGCAGCCGGTTACAGTGGTGTCATGACCTGGATAAGGATTATGTTCCCTTTTGGACGGAAAAATGATTGCAAGGTATTGCCATTGTCAAAACGTGACACGGTGTCAATGTAGTCGACACTTGCATCACTTGAATGGGGACAAGCGGACCGTTGGCGATGTTCGGGAACACATCGCGCTTACCCCCGAATCCCACGGTGGGTGCTTGATCTGGCCAAAAGGCCTTAACGAGGGATTTTGCAGCTGGAGCGTCCAGTTGGGAAACTTTTTGACACTTGGGTCAACATTCAAGCGCCCCTTACGCTGCAACCCAAGGGCTAGGGGGCCCGAAATGAGGCCGCCACGCCCCATTTGGCAGTGGCGACAACATATGAAATATCTGCAGCCCTGGCACTTTTAGAAAAAAAGTGGCTCCAATCTGACCAAATTTTGCACAGGCTGTCTGACGTGTCGAGTCTAACACCATCCTGAGCTGGGATGTCATGCCGGCCCAAAGAAATTCTGACATCTTGCTTAAAATTTGACCACGTGACCTTATTCTAGGCCTGGCCAACTACCTGTGTTCCAAATTTGGGTCTCTGGGACGTTTCTGTGAGAAGTTACGGACTTTTGAATGTTGGAAAAATATGTGTCCCAATTGTCAATTTTGACATAAGGGACACCTGGCGACCTTTTGAAATTTGGGCAGGTATTTGGGCACCTTGGAATGCACCCAGGGACACCAAATTGATGTCAGGTGTTCACTGTTACACCTAATTTCAGGCACTGAAAGCTGCAGCCGTCGAACTGCTGTTTAAGGTGTAGGAATCTGGCCAAATGACCTCAACGAGGCCTTCTGAACCGTGAGGGTCCATTTGGGAACTTTCTGACAATTGAGTTGACAAATGGAATCATGGTAATTTATTAAGTATGACTATTAACCACATCCCCATTCTGAATTTTGAATGTTAACAAGTTTCTAATAAGACCTAAAGAAAGTCCCAAAGGTTAGAATGTTTTCTTTTAAATTCTTTTTTTACTTTGAATTTTGAATGTCATGACATCATCAAAGGTCGAATGCCTTTGATGATGTGTGTATAGACCCAAGTGTTGGTTTAGTTGCAGTTTTTCTCAGAAGATCTCTTCCTGCTAACACGACAGCACTGGTAAGAAATAAGCTTGTGGCTAAAAAAATCATCGGTTGACCTCTGCCTCCCTGGTAAAATAATAGCATAGAGAATAGAATAGACACTTTATTGTCGTAGAGGGGAAATTTATCTTGGGCACAGTGCTACTCACAAACGTGCATCCTATTTCTAAAAAAAAAAAAAAGTAACTTATTTATTACATTCAAGTGCAACTTCGTGTTCCTTTTACATGCAATTTTTTTCAGGTCGCCGGTCCGATGCAGGGCCGTGCAGTACGTATTCAGAAGAAGCCGGTTACACTGGGGCCGTGACTCGATGGGAGCGAGGTTTACGGGGTGAGTGTGACGGAAGCCAGCAAGGTTGTGCTGTGAGAAAACCTCACTACCCAACACTTTACATGATGCATGGGTTTAAGCCTCCTCGTCAGCGTGTCCGACTCACGCACCCGACGTCGGCAGTTCAATTCCGGGCCGTGCAGTGAATGTGACGTAGTGTAAAAGCGCTTTGAGTGTTGGAAGATCAGGAACGCGATGTACAAGTACAGAACATTCACCATTTAACAAATAACATTGTGTGACAGACGCCAGCGAGGCTGTGCAGTGATAAAAGCTCAATAACCGACACCGTACCTGAGGTCACCGGTCCGATTCAGCACCGTGCAGTACATACTCAGGAGCAGCCGGTTACAGTGGTGTCATGACCTGGATAAGGATTATGTTCCCGTTTGGACGGAAAAATGAATTGCAAGGTATTGCCATTGTCAAAAACGTGACACGGTGTCAATGTAGTCGACACTTGGCATCACTTGAATGGGGACAAAGCGGACCGTTGGCGATGTTCGGGAACACATGCGCGCCTTACCCCCGAATCCCACGGGGGGTGCTTGATCTGGCCAAAAGGCCTTAACGAGGGATTTGCAGCTGGAGCGTCCAGTTGGGAAACTTTTTGACACTTGGGTCAACAATTCAAGCGCCCCTTACGCTGCAACCCAAGGGCTAGGGGGCCCGAAATGGCCGCCACGCCCCATTTGGCAGTGGCGACAACATATGAATATCTGCAGCCCTGGCACTTTTAGAAAAAAAGTGGCTCCAATCTGACCAATTTTGCACAGCTGTCTGACGTGTCGAGTCTAACACCATCCTGAGCTGGGATGTCCATGCCGGCCCAAAGAAATTCTAGACATCTTGCTTAAAATTTGACCACGTGACCTTATCTAGCCTGGCCAACTACCTGTGTTCCAAATTTGGGGTCTCTGGGACGTTTCTGTGAAAGTTACGGACTTTTGAATGTTGGAAAAATATGTGTCCCATTGTCAATTTTGACATAAGGGACACCTGGCGCCTTTTGAAATTTGGGCAGGTATTTGGGCACCTTGGAATGCACCCAGGGACACCAAATTGATGTCAGGTTTCACTGTTACACCTAATTTCAGGCACTGAAAGCTGCAGCCGTCGAACTGCTGTTTAAGGTGTAGGAATCTTGCCAATGACCTCACGAGGCCTTCTGAACCGTGGGGTCCATTTGGGAACCTTTCTGACATTGATTGACAATGGAATCATGGTAATTTATTAAGTATGACTATTAACCACATCCCCATTCTGAATTTTGAATGTTAACAAGTTTCTAATAAGACCTAAAGAAGTCCCAAAGGTTGAATGTTTTTCTTTAAATTCTTTTTTTTTACTTTGAATTTTGAATTCATGACATCATCAAAGTATGACTATTAACCACATCCCATTCTGAATTTTGACTGTTAACAAGTTTCTAATAGACCTAAAAGAGTCCCAAGGTTAGAATGTTTTCTTTTAAATTCTTTTTTTACTTTGAATTTTGAATGTCATGACATCATCAAAGGTCGAATGCCTTTGATGATGTGTGTATAGACCAAGTGTTGGTTTAGTTGCAGTTTTTCTCAGAAGATCTCTTCCTGCTAACATGACAGCACTGGTAAGAAAATAAGCTTGTGGCTAAAAAATCATCGGTTGACCTCTGGCCTCCCTGGTAAAAAATA